>NC_133792.1:17689787-17910660 GCF_003597395.2 Chelonoidis abingdonii | reverse complement strand
GGAGTACAGAAATCGATTTAAAGAGCCCTTTATATCGATATAAAGGGCGTTGTAGTGTGGACGGGTACAGCGTTAAATCGATTTAACGCTCTTTAAATCGATTTAAACGCGTAGTGTAGACCAGGCCTTAGTCTCTCTGTGTCTCAGTTGGGGATAATAATTACTACCACCTATTGATGATCATGCAAGTCCTTCAGATTTTATTTTTCACCCTGCCGCTCTGACATCGAAACTTAAGCAACCCCGAAAAATATTGATCCTGCGTAGATCTTCTGTCATCCTTCCAGTAATCACTTTTGTCAGTTTCAGCATTAGTGTACCATGTCTCCGACAAATGGAGCACACCTTTGGCATTCCATTCTTGTAATTGATGGGCTTTCAAAGTGTGATGCAGGGATAGAGTACTCTGCAGGTACTGGCGTTTAATCACACGGTTCTGAAGAACTCTAGTTTCAGTTTCACATGCTGCTGCACAGAGGAGCTAAAGTAGCTTAGCTTAGCTTATATTTATTTAATGCTGGATCCAGTATCATTCAGAAATGTGAGACCGTGATGTTGGAGCCGGGTGTTGTAATTCATGCTCTGGATCCTTTTAAAAACTGTGTTTCATGGAATTACCGTGTTTTTCCAATAAATCCTTTTAGAATACCAAAGGGATAAAACTAATTTTTTACCATAGTACTTAACAATTGTCATATTTTCAGTTATTTTCACAGCTCTGTTAAAGTAATTAAACTGATTAAGTCAAGTACAATAGTCAAAGGAAAGTTTAGGAAGAGATTTTCTTAGGGGAAACAGGTAGTATATTGCTCTTGTGGTGGTATCCTTGCAGATTTTAATGTCATTTCTGTGAAGATTTTCCTGTAGCATTGCTTGTGAATCTCTTGACCTTATGCAATAGGGCAGCTGAGGAGGGGACTGTGTGTCTAAAAGTCTTCAGCATGGCTCACCAGCAGTGCTGAGATGCCGGGACTTTCAGCACACAAGCATGGACCTCAGCCACTCCATTAGCTGGCAGGAGTAGTCGGTTGTTATCCTTTATACCAGTGCTGCTCAGCTTTTTCTGTCGCACCCCCACAGTCATGGAATCCATTACTGCATAGCCAAGGCTTCCTCAGCAGAAGAGCTTGGGCTGAAGGCAGAGTTGAGGGCAGAACTGGCTCTGGGGGGGTAGCTGGGGCTAGAGGCAAGAGCTGGCCTGGGGCTGGAGAGGGAATGAGGGCAGAGTTGGGCTGGGGTCAGGCGCCAGAGTGGAGCTGGGTGGTGGTGCTTCCCTGCCCCTCCTGTGGGGGCTGGCCCAGTCCCCGACCCCCACCCTGCGCATCCCAAAGTTTCCTGACCACTACTTTATACAGACCAGCTGCTAGAGGGAGATGTGACAGATACACTTTACAAGTGGTTACTTTTGCACATCAAGAGCTTAACAAAGGTGGCTCCATTTCTCATACCCAGATTTCAGGTCGTATTCTACTCGTTTGGGGTTGCTTTACGAACAGGCTTATTTTGTATTTCCATTTGCTGCAGAGAAGGGTGTGTTTTCACTGGTGTGTGTGTGTGTGTGTGTCACTGTTTTCATTTTACATCTGGCAGAGAACCAGTTCTCAAAAGCAATACTTGGTTGGATCATGGGTGAGTGAGAACCCAAAGACGACCTTACTCGGATGTAGGTTCTTCTCATTGAGAGAATCAGCTTCTCCAAGTAGACGGGAGGAGCACTGACTGATAGGCTATCCTTGTCTTTCTCATTGCTTCTGCCAAAGCCAGCTGGGGAATTTAAACACGCACAACATCTTTTCCTGTGTAGTAATCACTCTTCAGAACAGTATGGCCATTATGCACGATGTGCAGTGTAGCCAGGTCTATGTTGCCTTTGCATCTAGGAAATCTGTTGATTTATTGCTGGCAAAACTTCCTTCATGTCCCTCTGAATCTTTGCATTCATTTTCCATTGGCTGCAGTTGTGATGAGCCATGAGGAAGGGATTGTGAGGACTTGGTTTGTGTGCGCATATTGTGGGTACCACTTCCTTTTTTACTGGAGCGAGTCAGAACTGTTCCATTCTGTCATAGGCCTGATGCTGCTATCAGGCAGTGCAGATTTCCTTAGATCAGCTAGTAGAGACCTGTGCTGCTGAAGCCGAAGGATCTGAGTGTCTCTGTCTGCTGCCATGAAGCTCTGGGTGGGTGTGATGTGCAGCATAGATCAGTTATAATGTCCCAGGCAGCCACAGACTTGTTACAGGGTTCAGCTACTTTGACCTGGATTGAGTCGGTTTCAGTTGCTTTTATAACTCCCTAGTAAAATTCTGGCTTTAGTTGTTGTATCTGCACCATTCCCTTAGCCTTTCCCTGTAAAGCCACTCATTGATGCCAGCTGGGGAGCATCACTGGAATTTTAGGAGTGCCCTGAGGTGAAGCGGCTCAGTAGCTACTGAGCTCTCTCCGAGGAATAATTTCTATCCTTTCAGCAGGCTGATCAAACAATATATCCTATAGTCCCATGTACAAATGCCAGTGCAGTCTGCTTCCAGCAACAATCACTGGCTCGGTTACCATGTTCCAGCTGTAGAGTTATCTCAGATTTAGAAGAAACCCCAGCAGATTTTTGTTGGTGGTGGTGTAAAATCAGATCCAGCCTTCCACTCTAATCAGCTCTGGGGTATCAGTTAGTTTCAGCATAAAAAACAGAGAGAGAGAGAGAGAGAGAGAGAGAGATGCTCCTATCCATGTCAGAGAGGAGAAGCCATTAAGTGGTGGAATAAGTATTTATTGCTGTTGTATTAAAGGAACCTGGCAACATAAAAAAAGCACTATCATTTCAAAGCATTAATTTCTGTACTTATCTTGGGAGTCTTAGGAGGCGGAGAAAGCTGTGCAGCTAATTTGGCGGCAGTCTCCACTCTGTAGCTAAACGGAGGTGATATTTATTTGCAGCTTTTACTGCGTCTAAATATCAGCTTGCTTTGCTTTTGCTCCGCTCCATCTGCGTCGTTTCCCCTTCCAGCTCCTTTTGAGAGATGACAGACCCTGCTCTGCATTCATCACAGATCAGCCCGTTTGCTACAGAATGGATTTCTTTTTTTTTTTTTTTTGCTTTTACTATTTGAGGGTGGGATTTGCACAAGTGCCTAAGTGATTTAGGAGCATGAGTCTCTTCAGTAGGATTTGTGGTGGGATGGAGGGCCTGGCTAGATGTGGTGGGGGTCCTGGTATGGAAAAGGTTTAAGAACTCCTGTGCTTGGTAAGCAGGATCATTGCTGTGGTATGGATGGGGACTGGAGGCATAAACAGGGCTGCCCAGAGGATTCAGGGGGCCTGGGACAAAGCAATTTTGGGGGCCCCTTCCATAAAAAAAAAAAAGTTGCAATACTATATAATACTATATTCTTGTGGGGGCCCCTGTGGGGCCCAGGGGCTGGGGCAAATTGCCCCACTTGCCTTCCCTCTCTGGGGAGCCCTGGGCATAAAGAGGTGAAGGGTTACATTGCACAGCCTTTACTTGATCCTTGAGCACTTCCTCACATACATCATCCCATTGCAGTCATTGAGGCGTCTCATACCGGCATGGCACAGAGCTGTGCAGGCTTATCCCTAAGTAGCCTTCCTAAGCTCACATTCAGGTTTGGGGCCGGGGCTGGGGCCAGGACTAGATCCCAAGAACCCCTGTAGCCCTTGGCCATGCTTTCATCAGGATGTGGTTCAACCTGTACAATACATCAAGGGGATATTTTACTAAAACACAGAGGTTTTTGTAAAAATGCTACCTACCCAAATGCTACCTTTTTTTTTTCTTTTCTTTTTTTAGAGCCCACTCACCTAGGGTTGCCAACTTTCTACTCCCATAAAACCCACACGCTGGGCCCACCCCACCCTTTCTCTGAGGCCCCACCCCCACTCTGTTGCTTGCTTGCTTTCCCCATCCTCGCTCACTTTCATCGGGCTGGCTTAGTGGGCTGGGGTGTGAGAAGGGGTGAGGGCTCCAGATGGGGGTGCGGGCTCTGGGATGGGCCAGAAATGAGTGCAGGAGGGGGCTCCAGGCTGAGGCAGTGGGTTGTGATGCAAGAGGGGCTGAGGGCTCTGGCTGGGGGTGCAGGCTCTGGGATGGGGCCAGGGATGAGGGGCTTAGAGTACAGGAGGGGGCTGTGGGCTGGGGGGTAGAGCTAGGGGGTTCAGCTTATGGGAAGGGGCTCCAGGCTGAGGGGGTTGGGGTGTGGGAGAAGATATGGGCTCTGGGCTGGGGGTGCGGGTTCCAGGGTAAGGCCAGAAATCAGGGGTTCAGGGTGCAGGAGGGGGCTCCGGGCTTGGGCAGGGGATTGGGGTGAGAGCTCCGGCTGGGGGTGTGGGCTCGGATGTGGGGCTGGGAATGAGGGGTTTGGGGTGTAAGAGGGTGCTCTGGCCTGGGACTGAGGGGTTCAGAGGGTGGGAGGGGGATCAGGGCTGGGGCAGGTGGTTGGCGTATGGGGGCATGAGTGAGGGCTCCAGGTGGGGGTGTGGGCTTTGGGGTGTGGCTGGGGACGAGAGGTTGGGTGTGCAGGAGGGTGCTTTGGACTGGGATCAGGGAGTTCAGAGGGTGGGAGGGGATCAGGGCTAGGGCTATGGCTGTGGCAGTGGGGCAGGGGTGCAGACTCTGGTTGGTGCTTCCCTCAAGCAGCTCTCAGAAGCAGTGGCATATCCACCCTCCAACTCCTATGTGAAGGTGCTGTCAGGAGGCTCTGTGTGCTGCCCCGTCTGCAGGTGCCACCCCACATCCCCTTTGCTGCAGTTCCCAGCCAATGGGAGCTGCGGGGGCAGCATGCAGACCCCCTGGCTGCCCCTATGCATAGGAGCCGAAGATGTTCATTTAAATAATGATGCTTCCCTCTGGAAGTGCATCTCTGATCAGTGCCTGTTAAAGGGTTTAACCTTATGAGTTTGAGAGTTGTAATTTCGTGTCCCTGGAACACCACTGTACAAGGCCTGACACGGATTTTCTGCATAGTCCGATGGCCTATCAGATATCTCCCTTGGGATTATTTTAACCCTTTGCTCCATCTACAACCCAAGACCCCCTATTAGAAAAGGGCACCATTTATTCAACCCTTCCTGATGAGTTTCAGATACTGGATCTATACCACATCTGGTGTCTCGCTTCCATCTTGCAGAACAAAAGTCAAACCCACCCTGGGTGCTGACAATGTCTCGCGAGCGTTTGCTGACCTGCATTATATTTTGCTCAGTTCGGCATAGGGACTCAGCAGACAACTGAGCTGCTCTCTGATCTTTCTTTTGGGTTGAATTCACCACTTCCTGTTTAAAATGAACATACAAATACTGAACGGCATTTAACCATCGCCACGGATCCAGGGGTTCTGTGCTATGCCCAAGCTCTTTAACAGTCCCCCTGAGGAACCTCTTCAGTGTGCCAGCCCCCCCTAGGCTTTCTACTGTTCCTTAAGTATAGGGACTATGGCCGAATGCCTCTGAGACTGAGCCTCCGGCACTCCTGTTTCACACCATGAGCTCTGCCCAGCTCTGTCCAGTTGTGATAGACTCCGGATCAGGGACTTTTACACGCCCACGGTCAGCACTTCTCCTAGCCTCCTGTCACCTCTCCCTGCAGACCCCTGCTGACATCATATGTTCCGCCTCCCCCTGCTTCCCATTGGTAGGTGTCAGTTGTTCAGTCTTGGGGGGGTTCCCGTTGTCTTTCCAGATCCTTCATTCATGTGAGTGAGTTTCAGCTGTCAATGACCCATTCATACCAACCCAGACAGTTACTGACACACATACTTCAAGTCTCCTGCTCTGCCCCAAGAGCAGCTTTTTAACCCTCTTGCATCCGTGGGGTAGCAGTCCTTAGCCAAGGAAGTCACGGCCATGGATATCATTCATAAAAATCGTATGGAAAATCCCCACTTGCTCAGAGCTGTTACCGAAGGATTTAAAAGACCAAGACATGCCGGCAAAGTCATCCACCCCCTGAGGTTAGGGAAGCTGAGCAGGTTCGTTTAGCCTCCTGACAAATGCTTTTTATTTGTTTCATTTTCCTTTATTTCATTTACTTTACTTACTCTTCTTTTTCTGTGAGCAACTTGCCTCTGATATCTGGCTGGCCTTCAGGGGATCCATTTGCAGCCCTTTTGGGAAGACGCCAGTTGTAAACGTTTCCCGTCCTTATTCCTGTTTGTTACAGTAGCGCCTGGAGACGTCAACAGAGATTTGGGATTTGTGCTAGGCCCTGTACAAATATTAGTATGAGACTGTCCCTGAGGCATTTACAATCTAATGGGGAGGATTTTCACAAGCTCCCGAGGCGTTTAGGGGCACAAGTTCCATTGTAAGTCAGTGGAGCGCTTGTGTGCCTGTATCCTTAATGCACTTCTGAAACTGCCCCCCTAAATAAAGAATCCAGACCAAGGGTGGGGGAGAGGATGGAATGTTACTCCTTTTACAGGCCAACTAAAAAGAGAGAAGTTACATGCTATAACAACGAGCTGTTACCTGTTGCACTACGCTTGCTCAGGGGAATTTATGTGCAAGAATCCAGGAAGTGAAACAGACCTCACTGGATAGTTTTCAGCCCTCAGTGAACTGGGAAATGTAGGGAAAAGATTATGTACCAATTAAAAATGGGGATTAACAGTTTCAGGAAATACAGCCCTGCTTCTTGGTAACTGAGGATGGATCAAGGTCAATGTGACTCTTGCTCCACTGGATCAGTGAGCGATCTACCTGCATTGATACTTTGTGTTAATTCCACATGGCATGTAGTATCCTGTTGGGGACACAGCTACAAAGTTAGCTTGATTAGTCCCATTTTACAGGTAGGGGAAACTGAGACTCGGAGAGGTTGACCTTCCCAAGGTCACACAGAAGGAGTTAATAGCAGAGTCTGAAATAGAACCCAGGTCTCGTAATTCCCAGGCGACTATCCAAGTTGCTTCATCTTTTTGCTTTGTTAGTACAGCACCTAGCACAATGGGGCCCTGGTCCATGACAAGGGTACCTAGGTGCTGTCACAGTGCGAATAATGAGAGAATTTCCCTTTTGATTTTTTTTTTTCCTTTTTTTAAAAAAGCAAAACAAAATCTATTCAGTGGGATCTTCTCCAAATGCTGCTCTTTACTCTTCAGGCTTCAGCATGGAGCTAGATCAGTGTGCTCCTTTCCAGCATGTGGCATAAGTGGAAATCAGGCCTGGTCCCTTGTGGAACCCACGGCATCCGGAAGCAGCTGGAAGTCAGTCTCTGGTGAAATCCTCCGAGCAGGCACGTTGGAGCAGGAAAGGGTTAAGCCAGTCATCAGAAATTATTGTTATTTACGAACCACACCCAGCACCAGCCAGCCAAGTGGAATGAGGAAATGTAGTGGGGAGAGAGCCCTTAGCAGCCTGCATAGAGAGGCAGTGAATAGCCCTGATGCTGTCCTTCCGACGGCCAGCTACCTATGTCCTGTGTCCAAAGGAAACCGTGTACAGTAGATTAATCTTTTCTTTACCTGGCAATGAGCTACCACTGTTCCATAGCAATATTAGAGAGCAACTTTGCATACAAGATGATCACAAAAAAGACCATTTGGTAGTGGAGTAGATTGTATCCAGGAGACATTAATTAACAACAAATATTCTCAGTAAAGTCTGTGGAATGCTGCAGTGGTAATTACCTCTATTGTGTGCTAGTGTATGTAGCAGTAAACCAGTGGTGCCGTTGGTTTAACACTCGTTGCGCTGGGTGGTCGTGTACTAGATAGGTCAGAAAGGAGCACTGATGTTATGCAATGGGCAATAACATGAATGGAGCATAAATAATCAGAAGTAAGTAGGTTGTTGTGTTTTGCGTGTTATGTGCTGGCTTACAACTTTTGGGGTGTGTCTCCAATGAATAATTGAGCTAGTGGAGAAGCTTTTCAGGAGCCATGTGTGGTGGTGAAGTGAGTGATCAACTGAGGAGTCTGAGGATGGGAAATGAAGGGATGTAATTGAAGGGTTCCAGTGACTTTGGGGTTTAAATGATCAGAACTGGAGGTGCACGACTCTGTGTGTGTGTGTATGTGTGTGTGTGTGTGTGTGTGTGTGTACAGTAATGGGAAATTGCACAGGCAAATGTCCACTTGTATGTCTAACTGTCTAGGCGACACCATCTGTATACCAAGGCAGCCAGCTAGATGGTTGCCTGACCATCTTCACGTACAGCTGTCATGATTGTGTACACAAACTAGGCATTCAAATACACCTGGTAATTCTCCAGATCTATTTTTCGTGAGCTATGAGCTGGAGAAATTCTGCTGCTGCTGTCTAACTTGAAGATGGCTAATAGTGTCCTGTGTGGTGCTGTGTTCAACTGGATTGCTGAGAGGATAGCATTCCTGGCTATGTTACTGACATGCTTTTGAATCTCCCTTGCTTAGCCATCCAGTTTATTGGCCTGGGGACACCTTGCAACTGCTTTTTTGAAGAAGCAAGGAATTACACTCTGTTGTGTGACCCTGTTGTTGCAGGGGAAGTGGTGGGCACTGGCTTCTTATACTGACTGACCTCAATTGTGTCCCCCCTAAGGTCCATTAGTATTGTACTCGTAAAATAAAGAGTGCTGTGTAAATACACTGTGGACTGAACGGAGACCATCAGATCAATTAATTGCAGTCTGCAAGATGGATTCAGCCCCCTTAAACAACTATGGGCATCTCGTTCAGTGTGTTCCAACAGTGGCTTACACAGCAAGGCACTATGGCCTGTCTAAAGGGCGTCCTTTCTAGAGAATGCACTAAGGCTGGGAAAAGGGTTCAGGCAAATCGAACCAAACTTGAACCCACCGAAGTAATACGTGTGAGTGAGTAGAACCCCATGTAACCATTAGATTTTCCTCTTGGGTGTTACCATGTGTCTGTTCTGCCACGGATTTTACTCCCCTCCCCACTCAGGGTTGTCGTGCATGATTGTTCTTGCAGAGCTCAGTCTAGTGGTGATGGAATGCTCTCCAGCCTATTTTCTAATCCCTCCCCTTTTCCCCCTGTAACACTTGGTTATCCTTACATTGAAGCCAGAGTGGGAGTGGCTGTATTGGATTGTTCTGTCTCTCACAGTCGACTCTTAAGAAATTATAACGCCATAAGGTTTATTTAGCACCTTCATAGAAGATTAGGGTTGGAAGAGATCTCAGGAGGTCATCTAGTCCAACCCCCTGCTCACAGCAGGACCACCCCAACTAAATCATCCCAGCCAGGGCTTTGTCAAGCCAGGCCTTAAAAACCTCTAAGGATGGAGATTCTGCTACCTCCCTACGTAACCCATTCCAGTGCTTCATCACCCTCCTAGTGAAATAGTGTTTCCTAATATCCAACCTAGACCTTCCCACTGCAACTTGAGACCATTGCTCCTTGTTCTGTCATCTGCCGCCACTGAGAACAGCCGAGCTCCACCCTCTTTGGAAACTTCCCCCCCGCCCCAATTACTGCCTATCCGTCTGGAGGGACATTCCTTCGTGACCTCATGTACGATGCTTAATTAGCCACTGAGCATCTGAGCAAGAACCACTGGTACAGCACCTGAGAGAAAGAGAGAGAATGTTCGGTGATGGCACCTCAGAACACTGGCGTACTCCATCTCCAGCCATGGCCATCCCTGATCCTTTAGAGGAAGGAGACTAGAAAAACAAGAAACCCCAAAATACATTGGAGGGAAGGAAAAAATCTTTTCCTGACCCCAGCAAGTGATCAGCTGAAACCTGGAAGCATGAGCTTTTAGGAATAGACAGTACTGAGGCTACGTCTAGACTACCCGCAGTATCGGCGGGTTAAAATCGATTGCTCGGGAATTGATATATCGCGTCTCATCTAGACGCGAGATATCGATCCCCGAGCGCGCTTATATCGATTCCGGAACTCCACCAACCCCAATGGAGTTGCGGAATCGACAGGGGGAGCCGCGGACATCGATCCCGCGCGGTGAGGACGGGTGAGTAATCCGATCTTAGATATTCAACTTCAGCTACGTTATTCACATAGCTGAAGTTGCGTATCTAAGATCGATTTCCCCCCGTAGTGTAGACCAGCCCTGAGTCTTTTAAGGTTTCATCCCAAGGGACCAACGCAGTATAAATTCCCTGGAGCTCAGTTTATCTCCCATGAGAAGATGAAGGCCAAAGTGAGTGCCACCAGATCCAAGTCTGTGTTTCCAGGTGGCCTAAGGTAGGTTAAACCTGATGCCAAGATAGCTGAGCCATCCTCTCCAGCAGCCCTTTAATGTAAAAGAAAAATCCCAACAGAAGGGAAAGTAAAGAGATTGAGGAGCGCAAGTGACAGCAGTTTCTAAGCAGGAATATGAGTGGCAGGACAAGATGGATTTTCAAAGGTTTGATTGTTCGCTCTAAGTTGCTCCAGCAAACTGACACATTTATCTTTACCCTGACACTGAACATGACATTAAGAAAACCCGACACTCAGCCTCCCACCAGCAGCTCATTCTTGTGAAGTGCATACTCATCAGAGTGTCACATCCCATCTTCCAGAGCTGTCTGCAGGGATGAGCACAGGGAGTGTGTGCTGCATGCTCCCCTTCCCGGAGATGCCATTGCAGCTGGGATCTGACAGATGAGGGAGCAGCATTGCTCTAGCCTGCACCCTGCCAGGTTTAACCTTTATGCTGCTATAAAGAGAGGGCTTCGGTCTATCGTGGGGCTGTGCTGTCACATGTGGTTCTTTCCACTGTCGAGTTCATGGGAAAACCCTGGTCATGCAGCTACATGAAAATTTCCCCTTGCTCTTATTCCCGCTACCTCCCCCCTCAGATTGTGAGCAGTTCCACATGCCCCTCCCAGTAATACTCTTGGGGCCCTTGTGTTTTAGCAGCCCTGTCAGCTGGGCCTTCAGAGAGAGGGGCCTTCCCTTCCGTATAGGTGTTATATGATATTTCCAGTTCAGAAACAGCTCCCCAGACTCTAGCTCCCAGATTCTGGACGCTCGGTAGCTCAGGAGTGTTGGGATTCTGGGGTTTGGGTTGGCCTATTATGGGGTGGGTCAACTGCAACATGAAGCTCCTGTATATGGGTTTGGATCTGAGATCACCTTCCTCCCCACCCCCAATATTTAGAAGTGCGTGTTCCCAAAGGTCGGATTTCGGTTCAGGTTCATCTCTGCTTAGCATAGATCCGACTTTTTGTTTGGGTGCAGGAAGCATCCTCTCACCCATGCTAGACTGTGTTCTGGTCTCACTCAGAATCTGTCATGGTGGCTTGCAACTGCAAGCCCAGTGATGAGACTCATGAAGTCTGCTCCGACTGTAGGGGCAAACCCGTAGAACACAGAGAGACTGCGGGGATTTCTAGCATGCAAATTATAATGTTGTCAGTCTGGAGTCAATCAGCAGTTGGTCAATTATAATGTCAGTCAGTGAGAGCATTTTGGGATGGGGAGAGAGATATTGTATCTAGAGACCCCTAAAATAAACTCTATTATCAGAAATGAAATGTAGTGGTAGAAAGAGAAGACTAGTACATTGGATAACACTGATTTTTTTTCTTATTGTTTATTCATTTATTATTTTTAAATTCGTCCTCTCCCCCAAAGAAACCTACACCTTTGATGGGAAAATTAACTCAATTTGTTGAAGAAATTTCTATCTGTTCTCTCGGCCAAGGCTTTCAAAAGGGACTGGTGATTTGGGGACACTTAACTTGAAACGCCTGATTTTCAGAAAGTGCTCCGCAGCCCCCTTCTGAAAATCAGGACCTCTTCAAGCCATCTCAAGTTCAGCCTCCAAAATCATCTTTTGAAAGTGTTGGGCCGCTCGTGCCATTCCTGTGTCCCATTGGCTCAGTTTGATGACCTCACACCATGCAGCATTTTTCATTTTGTTCCTTGAGGAATTGGTTGCATTGGAAAATGGCCAGCCAAATCATTTGATCTGCTTGCTGACGTTCCAAAAATATTAAGGAATTCTAAATGTCAAGAATTCAAACAATGCAGCACTTCACTGCCACACTTATATGGGAAAACAACAACAAAAATTCTCCAGCTACCCTTTACAGCTTGAATGTGCAGCAAGTGTATGTTTGTGTGTGTATGTTTCATTGTTTATAGCCCAGTTTCTGGCATATTGTATTCAGCAAAATGTTATCTGAGGCTTTTATGGACTGTCTTTTTTGCATATTGAATAAGACTAATGCAGTTTTGTTGGGGGAAGTTGGATTGAGAAATCAGGGGTGGGAAAACTATTCATAAGGCTGTGCCTCATAATCTGCAGCAAAATCAGGCTTCAGATCCTCAGGTATAGTTTCCCAAACAGCATGTGTAAATCGCTTTAATAATCTTGTCTCATCGACTTGCACTAAGCTCTGTCCTTATTTCCACTCTTGCAGTAATTGCTTATGGAATGGTAAAACCTGACTGCCTGGCGAGAATGTCCAGTGGTATCTCAGTTGATTGATTCTGTATGGCAGTGTGGCAGCCAGAGCTATAAAGCGGTTCTGATTGTTACAGCCCTTTCGAGTATGGTTCAAGGGACTAGCACATTTGGAAGTTATTGCTTATGATTTCTTTGTGCATCTTGCAATATCATTTTAAAGTTACAGCAGCCACAGTGCGGCTTGTTTAAAGTTCAGAACTGTGCCTTGGTTTCTTTAAAGGAAATGAAAGCTCTAGCAGTTTTTCTTTTTAATTCCCTGTGGCAAGACCTTGCTTTGTTTGTAATCTCTCATTCATAAAGAGAAGGGGCGGGGGGGGGGGGGCGGACCTACCACCTCCTCAGTGCTTTGGACGAAGATGGGAGCAGGCTACTATTATAATTAATATCATAGCTGTGTTACTATTAGTAGCAATTCGAGTTTGCATTATGGCAGCACTTAGAGTCTGTCTGCTCTGCACAGGGCTGGCTCTAGCCATTTTGCTGCCCCAGGCACGGCGGCACGCCGTGGGGGGCGCTCTGCCGCTCGCCGCTCCCGCAGCTCTGGTGCCTGCGGAAGCTCCACCGGAGCCGCGGGACCAGCGGACCCTCCGCAGGGATGCCTGCGGGAGGTCCAGTATAGTCCCTGCCGCCCTCCCGGCAACTGGCAGCGCGCCCCCCGTGGCATGCCACCCCAAGCACGCGCTTGGCACGCTGGGGCCTGGAGCCGGCCCTGGCTCTGCAATACAGGACTGCTGGTTTGGGGCAGTGTAGACACTCGGGCTGGAGCCCTCCCCTCTTCAAGGGTCCCAGAGCTCAGGCTCCAGTCTGAGCCCAAACATGTGGCCTGCAGTTTTAAAGCTCCAGGAGCCCGAGACAGCTGACATGGGCCAGCATGGGTGTTTTACTGCAGTGTAGACCTATTCTTAGATTGGGGTCCTGTCGTGCTTGGTGCTGTACAGGTACCCATGGGCAGGAGACAGTCCCTGCTGTGAGGAGCTTACAGTATAAATAGAAAAATCGGACAAAGGATGGCAGAAAGGAAGTATTGTCCTTATTTTAGGGGAACTGAGTTATAGAGAGAATAAGGTCCCAGTCTAGCAAGCTCTTAAGCTGATTGTGCCAGCAATGTCCCTCCGTTTTGTACATCGGCCAAATGAACAGTCCCTACGTAAAAGGATAAATGGACACAAATCAGATATTAGGAATGGCAATCTACAAAAACCTGTAGGAAAACACTTCAGTTTCCGTGGACACACAATAGCAGATTTAAAGGTAGCCATCCTGCAGCAAAAGAACTTCAGGACCAGACTTCAAAGAGAAACTGCTGAGTTTCAGTTCATCTGCAAATTTGACACCATCAGCTCAGGATTAAACAAAGACTGTGAATGGCTAGCCAACTACAGAAGTAGTTTCTCCTCCCTTGATGTTCACACCTCACCTGCTAGAAGAGGGCCTCAACCTCCCTGACTGAACTAACCTCGTTATCTCTAGCCTGCTTCTTGCTTGCATATATATACCTGCCTCTGGAAATTTCCACTACATGCATCCAAAGAAGTGGGTATTCACCCACAAAAGCTCATGCTCCAATACGTCTGTTAGTCTATAAGGTGCCACAGGACCCTTTGCTGCTTTTACAGATCCAGACCAACACGGCTACCCCTCTGATACCTAAGCACTTGTGTAATTTTAAGCATGTTCGTAAGGCCACTGGAATCAATGGGGACTTAAAGTTAAGCACATATTTAAACACTTTGCTGGGTTGGGGCCTGAGAGACTCGTACCGAGGGAGTCTCTAGAAAGAGCAGGCACTTGAACCAGGATCTCCTGAGTCCCAGTGCAGTGCATTTGCCCCAAGACAATGGTGAAGATGATAATGCTTTCTTGACACTAGAAGGTGGCTGTTCAAGCCTCGTTTTACAAAGGTGCTGAGCGTTTGTAACTTCCACTGAGTCCGTGGAAGGTGTTGGCTCCCAGGGCCTCTTTAGAAAGCAGGCCCATTTGCGTAAGTGCCTCGCTCTAGATTTAGGCACCTAACTTTAGACCCCTACGTTTGTAAATTCTAGCCATGCTTTATATTTGGAATCCAAGTTAGTGGCTTTGATTTGGCAAAATGTTCAGAATTTAGCTAGTTCCACTTTTTTTAAAAAAAGGAAAAATACCCGGAAGTAGCAAACAATCTACTTGATCCGTAATTTCACTGGAAATCAAACTCTGTCATGATTGCCCATGTCTCACAAGCGAGCTTTTATGCTTAATAAGCTTGATAAGTAATAGCACACTGCAGTAGAGTCTATCAGAGTAGGATAGGAAAAGCCCTTTCTTGATTTCAGTCATTCACGGGTGGGATAGCTCAGTGGTTTGAGCACTGGCCTGCTAAACACAGCGTTATGAGCTCAGTCCTTAAGAGGGACACTTAGGGATCGGGAGCAAAATCAGTACTTGCTCCTGCTACTGAAGGCAGGGGGCTGGACTCAAATGACCTTTCAGGGTCTGCTTCCCATTCTCTGAGATAGGTATAACTCTATATATTAGACAGTATGAACTTTATCTGATGTTACAAACTGGCTCTGCACATCCTATTATGCATTTGGCCTACTATATTTCAAATGCCACGAGTCTGTGGTGGAGCTTTCATTTTCTGTAACTCCTTCTGTCAAAGGATCTCAAGGCACATATCTAGAGCTGTGCAAATAACAGACTTTTCCTTTTTGGTTCACCGGCCATTCTGAAAAACTGGGGGAAAGACTTGTTTTGTGTTGAACTGAAAACTAAGATTTTTGGAATTTTTTGGTTAATTTTTTGGGGAAAAAAATTCAGGTTGAACAAAACGTTTTGGTTAATTTTGACCATTTAAAAGTTTTTTTTATTGTGTTTTTTAAATAAAATTAAAGAGAAGTTTGAGATGAAAAGTCATTTTGAACCAAAAAGATCAAAATATTTTCTTTAAGAAAATCTTGAAATGAAATATTTTGACTTTTTTGAGAATTTTTGGGGGGCAATTTTGCCATGAGCAGTTTGAAACCAAATTCACTAAATATTTTGGTATCACCAAAAAAAGTTTTTTGTCTGAAAAAGTTAATCCAGTTCTAGTCTTATAATTTTATAAATGGGGGAAACTGAGTCACAGAGAGGCTAAATAATATGCCTAGGGTGTGTGTGTGTGGGAGGGGGTCACAAGTGTTTTGGAAAGGTTGGGAATAGAACCCAGTTTCCCTGAATTCCAGTCATGTGGTTTAAACTTGTTTCCTCTCCTGCTTCTGTCATTTTTTAAAAGGGAAACTCAACATTTATTTAAAAACGCTCATTAAAATGACAGCGTGCACATTTATCCTTTAAAATGCTAAGATTGATGTCCTGTCATTCGCATGAAGGCAGTGTTTTGCATAGCCTGGAGCTTGCAGGCAGGGCTGGCTCATATTTTAAAGTAGGGTTGGTCTCTCTCTCTCTCACTTTCTCTGTTTGGAACCTATTTGTTCGCTGAAGTGTGACATTACCAGAAATCATATTTTTACTTGACATTTCTCAGAGTCACAGTAAATGGGGGAATGGCCGGAGATAAGCGGCACAGGAATAAAGATGAAATATAGAGCCAGGTTCCCAGCAGCTATTATCAGTGGAAACGGAGCTCCTTTCAGCTTGGTTTGGTTTTTTTCTTCTCCTTGGAACTTTCGATCAGAAGAGCTATTGATTGAAGTGCTTTGTTTTGTTTTTTTAAAAAATCCCCTCTCATAAACTGTTTCATTAAGAGCTGGATGAATTTTTTCATGAAAAACCTTTTTAGGTGAAAAATGCAGATTTGAGTCAACAAAACAATTCATGAATCCGGGTTGGTTTGGATGAATTGTTTAAGTTGGAGGGGAAGGGGAAAGAGAAGGTTTTCTGAATTAAAAACAAAAAACTTTGTTTTGGAATTTTTTTCTTTAAAAAAACCTTCAAAATGAAACAAAATGTCTTGTTTTGAGTCAACCCTAATGATGTCTAGTATCAGAGAGGTAGCCATGTTAGTCTGGATCTGTAAAAGCAGCAAAGAGTCCTGTGGCACCTTATAGACTAACAGATATTTTGGAGCATGAGCTTTCGTGGGTGAATACCCACTTTGTCGCATCCAAAGTGGGTATTCACCCACGAAAGCTTATGCTCCAAAACGTCTTTTAACCCTAATGAGCATTTTTTACTTTTATTTTGCCAATAAATTTTAAACATTTTTGTTCCAGGTTGACCCAGTTCCATTTTTTGGAGGGGCGAGGGGACCAGCACTCAAACTGTATAGTCAATTATTTGACCAGCTCTAATTTCATTTTCAAAGTATATCTGGGTGAGGATCTTAGCTGTGACTTAGACTGAAGGAGTTGGACTGTAAGTTGTTTGGGGCAGGGACAGTATTTTTGTTCAATATTTGTACAGTGCCTAGCACAATTGAGTCCATGACTGGGGCTTGCTACACTGCTGTAATAACAGTGATGAGGGTGATCTATGTTTGCCCGAATGAAACCTTTAAATGCTCTCACTATGGGTGAGGGGTCAAAGTTATTAAGTCAAGCAAATGCCAGCAATAGTAGCAAAAAAGGATGCTTTGTCTAATAAAATAAGTTCCTAATTTTAGCTGTGTGTTTGGAGGGACTGTCCGTAACAGACTCGAAAGAGAGATGGCCTTGTGAGCTATTGGGATAATACTCTCCATTGTGCCTTCGATTTGTCAAAATATCTGGTTCTGGAAGTACTCTGCTCAGATGTGCTGGGACAGGAAGATGTCCAAGGTGCAGGAAAAGTTCCTTGTTTCACTCTGGTATAATTTTTCTGTGCTGATCTCCAGTTAGTAAGGTTTTCAGCCAGGAGAAACTTGGTCAAGGTTTGACACTCACCAAGTTCTGCTCTCGATTTGCAGAATAATTCAGGTTCTTTGTTTACCATGTAAAAGTTAACTGTTAAATGCAAAACTACGGCTCTTATGCTTCAGTTTTGTTGCCTCTTATGCTTCAGTTCCAAGCCATGTGTAGCAGGAGTTGAAGACCAGAGGTCCCTCTTGCAGGCCTCATGCTGGAATTTCCAGTAATTATCGGTTAGAGAAATGGCAGAATGACACAGGCTGCAAACATATGAATGAGGAGGTAAAGACTTCTGGGATGACATCTGGCTCCACTAAGATCAAGGGGATCAGGGGGAGTAAGATTCCACCCAGGACGTCTTGCACTTTTTCTCACTCCTGTACAACAAAAACAGGTCAGAGACGGGTCTCCTCACTTGTCATCGCTAGGTTATTTCATGTAAGCTGTGATTTCCAGTACTCACACCGTCCACCCCTTCCTAGTAATATTGTTTCCACTTTCTAGTGCCTCAATAAAGCAATTCTTTTTGCCATTGCAATAATGATCGCAATCCACATAGTGCACCTGTTAAGTCATATACACCACGTATTAGACATTCTCGGAGATTTGCAGTGGTGGTGTAGCCACGTTGATCCCAGGGAATGAGCGAGACAAGGGAGGAGGGACCAACATCCATGCATTGGACCAACATCCATCCATTGGTGAAAGGAGACAAGCTTTTGACCTCCACTGAGCTCTTTTTCTGGCCTTCTGTGATGGAAGCAGGTATTACGTGGCCTGCAGTTCGCTGTATTAATTGTTGGGCTTTGCTTTATTTCTTTACACATGATCTTCTCCCCAGGGGAGTGTGATGATAAGCATTTGCCAGCCATATGGCTGATGCCTACAGCTGGATTGAAATGATGCCAGCAAGTGGCAGTTTCTGGTCTCTGTAGTTTGCTGGTGTTCAGGATTGTCTGTAAACTCAGAGTGCGCTAACATTGCCTATGCCTTGATTCATAACACTTCCTGGCATCCCGATGGTTGTCCCCAGCTGAGCAGAGTAAGGCCAGTGTCACTCTATTTGGATGGCAGAACTTCATGGACTATCCATTAAGGGACATTCTTTCCTCCAAGTTGCTACGCTGACCCAATGCCCCAGTTTGATGTTTGAGGCCATTGAGCGAATAGAGGGTACCATATTCCAGATTATTACGGTTGCCAACCTTCCAGGATTAGCCTGGAGTGTCCAGGAATTAAAAGATTAATCTTTAATTAAAGATTAATGTCCTGTGAGGAAATCTCCAGGAATACGTCCAACCAAAATTGGCAGCCATGCGGATGATACATAAAGTGGAGGCCCTGAACACGGTGTGGTTGTTAAAAGTTTCATGGCACTTTTCATGTTAACATGAATGTCCTGGTAAAATTCCAATGTGAGTAGTTCTATTCTGCCTCCCAGTGCTGCTTTTCCCCATTGCACATTGTTCCTCTTTCCTTATTTAAAGTGAAACGTGACAAATTTCACTCCTCAGAGATCTGACTTTGCATCATGGCGTGACATAAACACCACTCCAGAACAAAACCAGAGCAGGACTTTCAGTTACCACTAACTGCATGGGGAGCACAGGTAGAGGCCAAGGATGAATGCTTTTGGAAATCCCTTCTTCTGCAAAGCAGCCAGCAAGGTAGCACTAATGTACCAGGGACGTGCCTTCCAAATGCCTGACGATAACTTTGGAAAACTCACAAAAGGGATGATTCCCAGAGGAAACCATCCCCAGATTTACAATGAACCCCATACGTGCTGGGACCAGACTTTGGGAGCAGAGTTAATGCTGTGCAGTTACCCATGCAATGCAGAAATAATGAATAAAGCTATGATTATATTCCTCACTACTGGGTCTTGATACTTTGATTTAAGGTATAACCAGGGGTATGTTGTTCATGATCCTAAGGGACAGCAATAAACGTTCCGCCATAGTGCATTAGGGCCATGCTGAGCCCAAAGGGCAGCTCTTAGCAGCAGGAGTGAGCATTCAGTAGTTTTTCTTCTGTCTGCAGCAGTAGGTCACTTGGGGTGTGTGACTGTCTAGCATCATTCACAACAACTTCTCACATGGAGTCAGGCACAATAAACCTCCTAGTGGGGTGGAGGTGAGGGGACGTGGCATAGCAGCCTATCCATCTCTGCTCTTGTTTTCAAACTCTTGAGCTCCACATCAGGCTTTGGTGCAAACCACAGCCGGCGCTGGGTTACTGTGAAGCCTCTCTGAGTTGGTGGTTTTCCACGTAGAACATGCCAAGGGGAACAAACATCCTTTGTGGGAGGTCTGCCCAGTTTACACTGTTATTTTTAATTGCATGATTTGTGAAGATGGTGGTGGTGGTTTTATCATTGACAGTAACTCTGAGAGACCCCCATGAAAGCTTCCCTGCTGCAGAATTGGAGTAGGGTTGACAGAGAGATGGATTACGTGCCATCTCCACTATGAGTTCCTAAGTTCTCTGTACGATTCTGTGTATGAAAAACACGCTGTTTATTATTATTATTCCCTTTGAACATTGGTCAGGGACAGGGTGGGATGGGACACATTAAGAACACGTTCTTTCAGCTTGATTCTGGACTTCTAGGACACTCGGGGAGGACAAAGAAGCCTTAAATTAAAAGGCGAGGCACCCCTTGCAGAGGGATGGTATTGATCTGCTGTGAGGTCTCTGCACCAGCTCTGTTCCGAGCCTTCAGCCCAGGGTGTGTGTCAGGAGCATGGCCGGAGCAGTCTGTCCTGTGACGGGTTGCCCCCCCTTCAAGATGCCACCTGATGTACTGAGATACCACTGAGCCTACCTGTTCTGTCAGCCTGGGCCCCCTTTATCCTGTCTTGCTGAGCCAGACTCTTAAGCCTCCTCTACCACACACAGGGGCAGGACCACACCCAGCTGTGGGGGGAGGGATAGCTCAGTAGTTTGAGCATTGGCCTGCTAAACCCAGGGTTGTGAGTTCAATCCTTGAGAGGGCCATTTAAGGAACTGGGGTACAAATCTGTCTGGGGATTGGTCCTGCTTTGAGCAGGGGGTTGGACTAGATGACCTCCTGAGGTCCCTTCCAACCATAATATTCTATAACTCTAATGACACAGACACTGAAATCAGCTCTGGGAAGACTCAGCTTAAGGAACTTGCCCACTTCCCTTGGAGTGCAGACCCAAAGGGATATTGTCTTGTACTATATAGAAAAATCTGCACAGCGCAAGCTCATAAAAATTCACCCTTACCCTCAGTGAAGAGAGAGATGCAAACTTCTTGCTCCCCCCCCAGTTAGAAATTGCACAAACTGGGTTTAACAATAAACAAAACAGATGAATTAACTATAAAAAGCAGATTTTAAGTGAATATAAGGGATAGCAAACAGAACAAAGCATGCATCCGACGAAGTGGGTATTCAACCATGAAAGCTCATGCTCCAGTACGTCTGTTAGTCTATAAGGTGCCACAGGACTCTTTGCTGCTTTTACAGATCCAGACTAACACAGCTACCCCTCTGATACAGAACAAAGCAAATTACTGAGCAAATAAAATAAAACATGCAGACTAAACTTAATACACTAAAGGAATTGGCTACAAATAGTAATTTCTCACCTCAAATGTTATTTCAGGCAGATTGCAAAGATTCTTGAAAGCCAGCTGCAGTGGCCTGCAGCTTGAAACTTCAGGTATTATTACTCACAGGCTAAACACCCTTCCAATCTGGGCTCAGCTGTGTTCCCCTAAGTTCAGTTCTTGCTTCTGGGTGTTTTTCAGTGTCTCTTTTTGGGCAGGGAGGCAGAGATGTCACTCCCCTGCCTTGAACAGCTTTTGTGAATGGTAGGAACTCTTTGTCTTCCGGTGGAAAAACACTGGCATTCCAAGGTGCGGTCCAGTACCAGGTGACTCAGTCACATGTCTTTGCAGGGTTGTAGCAGCCATTACTCACAGGCTGTTTGGAGTGTCCACAGGAAGACTAAGCTCTTTCACAGTCCATTGTCTCTGCTGATAGGCCATCAGCCCTGTCTGACTTTTTCACTGTTGTACCTGAAAGGCTAGTTGTGGGTTTTACTCAAAGTAACACATTTGAAATACAGATACGTGGTCAATATTCCTAACTTTAGATACAGAAATGATACATGCATATAAATTGGATAATCACATTCAGTAAATTACAACCTTTCCAATGATACCTTACGTGAGCCATCTTGCATAAAGTATATCTTGGTTATGCCATATTCATATCATAACAATATTTCTGTGAAGAATATGGGGTGTAACGTCACAACTCCTCTCTACCCAACTCCAAGACTGGTCTAACTTGCAGGAGACTCCATGGCCCTAGAATGCAGGGGGCATTAAGATGGCCCATGTCCCACCCGATTAACTGAAAATCCAGCTTGTATCTTTGCCTGGATGATCTGAGGGATCTGGAGCATACAGAAAGCAAAAATTAACAAGATTGCACAGAAAGGCCCTAATCCCACAATGAGCTACTTGTGCCCACGTCGGGCACAGAGGCAGGCACCCGTCTGCATGGAGTTCATTGCGGAATCCTTGCCTGGAGTATGAAGTTAGCCTAAAGCAAGCCTCCTAAGCTGCATTTTCTCCATGATTGATTGAGCAAGAAGTCTCTCTTATGGAGCTGGCTGCATGTTGGGGCAAGCGGGAGGGAGACAATGAAAAGTAGCTTTTCCTCTTCATGTCAGCTTGAAAACAGGAAAGAATTGTAGCAGAAGCAGATGGAATGCCTCCGGCCTGGGCTTTTGTAGGTCAGATGATTGTTTTTCTGCTTGTTTGGTAAATTTAACTCCATTTAAGTATCTGTCTCTTCTTAATAATATGTTCATTTTCCTGACCTCTTCACAAATCAGAAATGACAGTTACATTCAAGTGGCAGAACAACTGTGGGGACAAGTGCTCAAGGGTGAGGTTTGTAATGTTGAGTGAGAGTCTTGAAAAGGTCTGTTGGGCTGATTGAGAAGTCTCCTCTTTGGACAGAATGTTTGCAACTTTGATGTGAGTGTGTCTGTCTGTCTGTCTGTCAGAGAGAGAGAGAGATGCCTTGTGCTATAGCCTCAATTGCAGCAAGCCTTAGAGAGAGGGGTGAAGTTAATGAAATAACTCCTGTTTAATGGGGTTGAATACTCATGATGACATTTAGTAAATTTTAGTAATTAAACACTTTGTGTTTAAACTTTGCCGTACCTCTAGCTGGCATTCTTTAACACATACATTGGCCCAGATTCAGCAAAGCGCTTGAAAAAGTGCTTAACTTAAATAACTTACATAAATATGTGCATGCATTGACTCCAGCGAGTTCCTAAGTATTTTCCTGAATAGCAGCATTGCCAACTCTATGATTTTATAGTGGGTTTCATGATATTTGGTGTTTTTCTTAAAGTCCAAGCTCCTGGAGTTATATTATTACATGAATCTCCTCTTTAATTTAAAAAAAAAATAATTTAGATCTCATGGTTGCAAAGAAAACCTTGAAGATGTGAACGCTGAAGGCTCAAAACCGTGAAAGTAAATGAAAAGAACCCACAATCTATTGTTTTTAAAAATCGTGACTCTTGTGATTTTTTTTTTAAAGGCTTTGATGTGCTTTCGCCATACCAAAATAGGGATGCTTTCTTGAATTGCGCCCAGGCAGAATAACCCGTAGCATTTTGAAGACTAACAGATATATTTGGGCATAAGCTTTTGTGGGTAAAACCCTCCCACACTTCTTCAGATGCATGGAGTGAAAATGACAGATACAGGCATGAATATACTGACACATGAAGAGGAGGGAGTTACCTTACAAGTGGAGAACCAGTGTGAACAAGCCAGTTCAGTCAGGGTGGATGTGGGTGTCACTTCCTCATCTGTTATTGGGAGTGGACCACGTCCACCCTGACTGAATTGGTTTGTTCACACTGATTCTCCATTTGTAAGGTAACTCCCTTCTCTTCATGTGTCAGTATATTTATACCTGTATCTGTCATTTTCACTCCATGCAGCTGAAGAAATGGGTTTTTTCCCACGGAAGATTAACTGATTTATTTGGGCATAATCTTTAAGATGCCACTAGACTCCTCGTTGTTTTCGTGGATACAGACTAACACGGCTACCTCTCTGATGCCTGGCACCATAGCATTTTGATACTACATGGCAATACTGATTTTACTGAGTGATTTTTATGCTTTCAAATGGATTTTATGGAGATCTAAACAGTTGTGAGAAAAAATGAGAAAACCCTGCAGATTACGTTCAAGTGGAAAATACACCACGAGACACACAGCTTTGGCACTTGGCTAGAAGAGCTGTTCAACATGTTGTATACAACTAGAATGTTTGCCTTTTACTTTGCTACATCAAACCCTATAGGTTTTCCCTTTGTTAAAGGGACACTGGCCTGATAACAAGCTATTTAAACATATAAGAGTATACTACTTATTTTTACTGCAGCATGCTAGACATCCGACCTGTCCAGATAGATGTGCCCAGGAGAGCTTATACACTCTTATATGTGTGACTAGTCCCACTGAGATCAGTCAGGCTGGTTAACATCACTCGTGTGTTTGCAAGGATTTTAATTTTAGATGTGACTCGGCGACTGAAGCTGTCGCACAATAGAAGGAGAATGGGTTGAGTCAGAATAATATCCGATCCGTTGTTATGTATTTATGGCACGTGGATACCTTGATGATTCATTTAAAAGGGGTTCAGCATGCTAGAGCGGAAGTCATTCCTTGTGTAGGGGGACAGCGTGAGCATTAATGGCAACACTTTTGGGGAATCAAGCAAGTGGGGAGTGTGTATGTGTGTGCGGAGTGGGCTGGGTCAGAGTTGTAAGACTGGGATAAATTCTCTGTTGGTATACGTGGTTATAACTCCCTTTGCAGTCAATGCAGTCATGCCCATGTACACTAGCAGAGAATTTGGCTCTCTTGTCAGATATGAAAGCAAGAGGGGATTGATGTAGCACCTTGAAGGCCAAAGACAAGATGATCAGCCCTTTACCCAAGTCCTTGACACCACCCTAGGGCTTATCTACACCACCAAGTTGTTGACAAAACTTATGTCGACACCCAAGGGTCAACAAAACAAAAATCGCCAAAGGGTGTTCGCACTTGCTCCCTCTGTCGACAGATCATGTCCACATTGGGGACACCGTCATCGATAGGGTGACATATTCCCACGGTGCATTGATCCCACAGTGCAGTGTTGTGGGAAGGAACAGCTGAGCGCTGCGCATCTTGGGATTCTCTCCGAGTTCTCCCACAGCCCCTTCAGCTGCTGAGAGCAGCATCCTGAGTAGCTCTGTGAGCTCTCTGTGCTGAGGAATGGCAAAGCAGCATAGCGTCTGTCCCTCTCCGGCTGCAGGATGATTTGCTGCTCTTTGTTCCCCAAATGGAGCAGCACACAGACACTTCCCAGAGCTTTGAAAGAGGAGGGGTGCATGGTTGCAGGGCAGCAGAGATCAAACACTGAGCAGAGCAATCAGGACAGGTATTGGGGGATACTTGCGGAAACCAATTCTGTTGACAAAACAATCAGCAGTGTCTACACTGGCTCTTTGTTGACAATAAAGGGAGGGGAAAAGACAAAAGTCTCTTGTAGGGGTGGAAGATTTTTGTCACCAAAACAGGGTGTTTTTCAGGACAAAAGTCCCATTGTGTGTGCGGTCTTGCTGTTTGTTGCCAAAAGGCAGTTTTTGCTGACAAAACTTGCCAGCGTAGACAAGCCCTTAGAGTACTGAAATGGAAAACTCTTTTCATAGGCCATGTGCATTCCTCCCTGTTTCGGTGTTTGCTTCCTCTTCTCACCTACCCTCCAGAGCGACACCTTATCTATCCTCAGGTTCACTTTCTGCTGTGTCTACAGGAGTCCAGTGCTTTGGGGTTGGGTTTTCAACACTGCAGGAAATGTTGAAACGAAAAAGGAAAAAAAATTAAATGCAATCAAAAATTCCTCCAATTGAAATCTTTTTTTTAACCCCTTCCCTCTCCCCCCCCAAATTCTGATCCTATTTTGTAAAATCCCACAGCCACCAACCCACCTTTTTTCTTTAACTACACCTGCATTTTCAGCTTTGTGTAGACAGAAGATTCTTAAGTTAAACGTAGGTAATTTTCAAAAAGGTGAAATGCAAGAAAGTTCGATTTAGGGGGAGAGGAAAAACAAACAAAGCAACCGACGAATCCAAAAGGGGAAACAAAAAAACAATTGAAATCCTCTGACAAAAAACGGGTGCTAAGAAAGACGAAAGCCATTTATAGCACCTCAGATACTACCAAATGTTGTTGGATCCAGCTGTGTCCAGAATCTAGAGGAATTTGACTGTATTGAGAGGTCAAAAGGTTTCATCTTGTTTTCTTAAGTGTCTCGTTGGCAGTGTCTTGGCTGATCTCTCTCTTTCCGGAGAGATCCTCGGAGTGCTGGCTACAGGCCTGCGGGTACCTGTCTTGTATGCTTTATAAATGTCACCAGCCCAACCCCCCACTCTGCATCGTACCATCACCAGCCTTCTGGCTAAGGAGGGCTGAAGAAGACTTCAGTTTTGACAGGGTCTGAATCATGATCCACCAGAGGAATTGGTAGTGAGCATAAGTGCTGGAACTAGGTCTGCTGTGGGTGCTGCTGCACCTCCTGGCTTGAAGTAGTAATAACCCAAATTCCCACTATAAAAATTGTTCCAACACTAATGGTAGTGGGCATGGCCTGAGGCATTCCTGTCCCCTGCTAGCCTGGGCAGCAAGAATCCAAGAGCAGAGCCCATGTTGTACTGCATGGCAATTAAGGTGAAGTGGCCAGATTTGAAAGAAAGTCCAACACAGTGGGCATCACAGTGGAAGCTGATGGATGCTGAGATCTTCAGAAAATCTGGTCCTAATACTGAGTTACCAGTTCATGATGTCACCTGATAAGTCTAGTAAAGCTTTGCATTTACATGTCATCCTGCACGTGAGGGTCTCAAAGCAATTTTATAAACACTTCCTAACATCTCTGTGAGGTAGGTAAGAACTCTTATCCCCATTTTACAGATGGGGAAATTGATTCTCAGGCAAGGTAGCACTTATTGAAGATGAGATATTCTGTGTTGGTGCCTGGAATAGAACCCAGGAGTCTTGACTGCCACTCCCAGGCACTAACCACTTCTTTGGAAGTTCACTAGCTAAAGAGAATTTTGTGGTGCCAGGCAGTGGAGGAAAAGGTGTTGGAAAAGGGGAGACCAAGGAAAGGAAATATTGCAATGAAATATAAAACAGGTTTTCATTTTTTTTCTTTGCGGGGACTGGAAATTGATGGCTGCATGTGTGTAAAAGACAGACTTTTTTTTACTTTTTTTAAAATTAAAAATGTATTCAATTTTTCTCATTAAAGATTAAAATTGCAATGTATTTTGTCAATATATAAAAGTTATCGGAGCTATACCTAGTAGAAAACCAGGATGAATTTTTCATAGCATACACAAAAAAAAATTTCATGTTGGCGTTTTTCTTGTTGAAATATTAATGATTCTTTATTTTTGGCCATTTATCAGATTCTGGGTCAGGTCTATTATGAAAACAAGACAGTGAGCCAAGTTCACCCTGATATAAGTGGACACAACTGTGTTGAAATGATAGGAGTTGAGCCCACCTCGCGCTAGCAGTGAAATTTGGCTCAATCTATTTATTTCATGGGCAACAAGATCATAAATCATCCAATAGAAGAATGCAAGGCTAGAATTCGTCAAGAGGTACTGGTTACTGCATAAAACTATTAGAGCAGATCTAGAATGATTGTGCATGAGCTCCAAGATGGGATTTCCTTGTATTACATTGTTACCTATTTGTTTCCTTTATATTAGAAGGTTAGAATTTTTGTGTTTCCATTCAGCAGCAAAAACAAAAGTTGTGTTAGGATTGATAGAATGTCATGTGAAAACTATGATCACTATGTGCTGTCACATCAGTCTTTAAAGCCCTTATGTGTTGTCTTCTGGTTTGTTGGAATGTTCCAGTTTTACTTTGCCTCTTGATAGGGTTGAGATCTCAGTTTTAATAAAGTTTAGTGGGGCAGGGACCATCTTTCTGTTCTGTGTTTGTGCAGCGCCTAACACAATGGGTCCTGATCAATGACCGGGGCTGCTAGGAACTACCACACAACTGATCATAAGGGCCTGTTTGTCAGGGGGGCCATGTATTCACATTTCAGTAGTAGTCAATGGAAGCAGCAGATGTTCGGCAAGTCTGAAAATCAATCCCCAAGTATCTTTCTCTCCATTAGTTTTAGCTATAACTTCCCTTTTCTATTGTAATCACACCAGGTTTTTTTTTTGTTTTCTCCTTTCCAGGTGATATCAGCTGTATCCAGACTTTCCCACCACAGTATCGTTCAAACCAAAGGAATTAGGTAAGATTCTTTTAACATGATGCTTTAGATAAAATTGGATTCCCCTCCACCCCTAGTGCTTAATCGCATCAGAATCTACAAAGATAATAAGTTGGCAATGTGCATGTTAAAGTTAGACACCAAACAAGCTGCTTTTGTGATGCTTCTTAAAGAGCACTGCTGACTATAGTTTATACATTTCCTCAGCAGTACAGACTCCTCCCTGGATCGAACCAGGGATGTCTTACAAATGTACTTGGTAGTTACAGAATTTCTTCTGAGTTAGATAAGATCAGATAATTGAAGTATTTCTCAGATCATTACCTGTACTTAGGTGTATTATATGCTTAGCAGACCCCTGGAGAAGTTTCTGTGGGGGAAGAGCCAGGGGCAGGATATCTCTTAACTTCATCCAGACTTTTCTCATCTAATGTTTGAGTCTGGTTGAGTCTCATGGAATATCCAACTGTGAATCAGGGTCTCTGGAAAAAAACAAGCCACAGACCCCAGAGGAATTCTCACAAATATCTGTCCTCTTTGCACTCGTTACCTGCTGGAGTTTTCAGGCAGCTGTGGTTGCCTTCATGACCATCAGCTATTCTGCTCACTCTGGCCACATGCTGATAAAGGGGAATGCAACCTAGGATGACTTATACAAAACCGCAGGTCTCTGCTACCTTGAGCTAGGGGAATGGCCAGAGCAGCAATCTATGTAGCATTGTGCTCCTGTAATTATTAATTGTTGGCAAATTTCCCAGAGGAAATGTTAATCTGGAACTTCATCGCATAGCTCAGGGGTGGCCAACCTGAGCTGGATAAGGAACCAGAATTTACCAGTGTACATTGCCAAAGAGCCACAGTAATACGTCAGCAGCCTCCTATCAGCTCACCCACCCCGCTCCCAGCACCTCCCACCCACTGGCAGCCCCGCCAATCAGTGCCTCCCCCTCCCTCCCCCCATCTCCTGATCAGCTGTTTTGTGGCGTGCAGGAGGCTCCGGAGGGGGAGGAACAAGGGCAGGAGGGGGAGGAACAAGGGCACGGCAGGCTCAGGGGAGGGGGCAGAAAGGGGTGGAGTGGGGGTAGGGCCTGTGGCAGAGCCAGGGGTTGAGCAGTGAGCACCCCCTGGCACGCTGGAAAGTTGGCACCTGTAGCTCCAGCCCCAGGGTTGGTGCCTATGCAAGATGCTGCATATTAACTTCTTAAGAGCCGCATGTGGCTCCGGAGCTGCAGGTTGGCCACCCCTGGCATAGCTGATACTGCTACTCTCCCCCTTCCCGCAACAATTTAAAATAAAAGCTCCACAGTGCAAAAATGAGGACACTGCTCAGTTTCCTGAGGATTCACATAGTGTTTAATACAGAGAAACTACTGGTGTGACTGTTAGCTAGGACATGAACAGGTATTAACGGAGGGGAAGAGTTTTGGTTTACCGGCTATTTGGCACAGTAATTGGGAGGGATCTTTTCCTAATTGCTTGAACAATAGGGAAGGTGTTTTATATCAATGGTACAAATCCATCCTTCTCTTGTCGTCTTTATGGAATTCCTTGCAAAACCTTTTAAAATGATTGAGTTGCTTATAATGCAGTTTTATTAGCCTGTGAGACAACATCAGAGCAGAGAGTGTGTAGGTAGTCTGCATGTGTGCACAGTCATTGCAGGCAGGAGTGGCTTTAGGGCGATTCACCCAATTCCCTTGAATCGGGCCCTGCACCCCTAAGAGGGCCCCACAACGTCCCTAAGGAGCCTCCACCGCTGTGCTGCTGTAGGCACTAGCAGCCAATAGAGCTTCTGCCGAAGTCCCGCTGCTGTCTTCGGTGGCAGCTCCATTGCTGCTGCGGAAGAAGGACCCGCTGCCAACATGCTGCTGAAGGCAGCTCTTTCGAATCAGGCCCCGCAGTGCCTAAAGCCGGCCCTGACTGCAGATAGAAGTGAGAGGGAGATGTTTCCTCCTCCTAAGCTTTATACAGTCCAGTATATGTCCCCTCTCCCAGTAAATCTGCAACACTCCTGCATTTTCACCCCAACTGTCCTTAGGTTTTATGGTGACTTGCACCTCTGTTCTGTACATTCCCAAAATAACCCCCACAGTGTGTTGTTTTTTTTTTTAATACAAACTCTCTTGTGGCATCTGGTAGAATCCTGGGTTGTTCCATGCAGGAAAACTGGGATCTTGGCCACACAAGCCTAGTTCCACTTCCTGGGAATAAGCACTCTTCTGTCTTGTTGGATCTACAGCCATCCTGGGCCTGAAACAAAGCGCCCCCACAAGAGTGGCTGTCCCCCTTTCCTACCACTCCCTTCAAAGGCTGTCTGCTGTCATTGAAATGCTAATGACGGTTAAATAACTGGCCAGGAAAACCCTAGCAAATCAGGCTCCAGTCTCTGAAATGTTCTGTGTGTTTATACCTGCTACTGTATTTTCCACTCCATGCATCTGATGAAGTGTGTTCTAGCCCTTGGAAGCCTCTGCCCAAATAAATTTTAGTCTCTAAGGTGCCTCAAGGGCTCCTTGTTGTTTTTGCTGATACAGGCTAACACAGTTACCGCTCTGAAATGAAGGGGATTATGTGGGCTAGAGGGAGCCAGTTGGTGATTTTGGTAGTTCACAACCTGCAGGGCTAATATGGAGCCTGATTTCATTGGGTCAGTTGTCCTGGCTATGACTGAAAGAACAGGGAAAAGCTATTTTCATTGTTTAAAAAGTCCAATTCGTTCTTTATGATCAGTGTGGGAAGCTTGATACTGACGTTTGACACGCTGATCCCCTTTGCTGTGATGGTCTGATTCCACTAACCTTGGGGTTGCTGGATTCCGGCTGGCCCCTCAGCCTGCACCTGACAACTCTTGTACTGGGGGGACTGCCGTAAGGGGCTGAGCTTCTGGGCGAGGTGCTGTCTCGCTCTTCATAGGCACAGCCGGTTGGAACTGGAAATGAAATAGTGCTGAGCTTCTGCAAACATCTTAAGTGCCAAGCAATCACTGAGCACCACAGCAGGGCTCCCTCAGGGATCTGACTCTGAAAGGGGCTGCTTTTGGGGCACTGACTTTCGGCGTGGGGCTGCAGCAGATTCATAGTGCGGGCTTGTTTGGGGAGAATGTTTCCCTTTTGCACATCTGCCCATGGCAGGCTAGCTGCAAAAACAGTGCTTCAGTTTGCACATACAGGCTACTGCTGTTGAGTGAGTCAAAGTCTAGAACTCCCAAGTTCACTTCCCAGCTCTGATCCTTTCTCTATGGTCTTGGACCAGTCACTTCACCCCTTGCTTTAGGCCTGGTCTACACACAGATTTTGTATCAGTCTAACTGTTGGTTAGGGGGATGATTTTTGTTGTTTTTACTGATATGGTTATATCAGTGCAACCCCAAGTGTGGAGACAGTCATAGCAGCAGTCAGCTGATTCCCCTTCCCATACAAGAATAGGCATAAAGTGCCTTTATATTGATATAACTGTATCCACATTCTGGGGTTTGTACCACTGTAACTATGCCGATATAGTTAGAGATGCAAGTTTTGTGTGTAAGATGAGCTCTAAACAGTGAAACTGACAGATTCCACAAGATACAATGGGCAGTGTAGCGAGTGAATGTTTGTAAAGTGTTAAGATTCCCTGCCTGATTCTGGACACATCACTTGATTTCTCTGTGCTTCCTTTTCACGTCTGTCTAATGGGGATGATGATACTTCCTTTGTCTTGTCTCTTAGACTGTTACGTTTATATGCAGCACCTAGCACAACTGGGTTCTGAGCTCAGTCAGGGCCTCTAGGCACTACAGAAATTGAACAGTATTTTTTTACTATAGCACATCTCACTGTAATAGCCAAGTGTAGTGTTTGTTCACAGTGCAAAGTGGATACATTGTGGGGGATACAGAGACGGAGGTGGTTCTGGTGTAATTTTTCATCCCCAGAGAGAAGGAATCTCTGTTTAACGCCTTTCTCTCTGTTTCATACTGCTACCCATCACCATAGTACGGGAGTCGGCAACCTTACGGAAGTGGTATACCGAGTCTTTGTTATTCACTCTGATTTAAGGTTTCGCGTGCCAGTCATACATTTTAACATTTTAGAAGGTCTCTTTCTATAAGTCTATAATACGTAACTAAACTATTGTTGTATGTAAAGTAAATAAGGTTTTTAAAATGTTTCAGAAGCTTCATTTAAAATTAAATTAAAATGCAGAGCCCCCCGGACCGGTGGCCAGGACCCGGGCAGTGAGAGTGCCGCTGAAATTCGGCTCGTGTGCTGCCTTCGGCAGGCGTGCCATAGGTTGCCTACCCCTGCCATAGTATCTTAGTACCTTCTGTGTAAAATCAGGAGCTGTAGTGAAGTCCCTAGTGGACTTCCTGGAATCTCTGGCGCTGCTGCCACATAGTATCAATACACTCCTCAGTCAATCACAGGTCTAGTCAGCTGACTGCTTTACTTTTCCCCAGTGGCTTTGTTAATCCCACCGCTGACATCAGACTTGAAGCAGGTGGGGAAATGATGGCGCCTCAGCAGAAGAGCTGCCATTGAAGGAATGGACCGTAGTCTCGTTGATACCAGAGGACAGAGGAGGGAATCCGGCAATCCCATCTGTACCAAATTTGGTCACTTCCCTGAGATTTAACAGGCTCTTCCATCCCTTGCCCTTGCATTGCTATAGTTACATCTCCTTTCCTTTTAAAGAGGACAGCTGTCACGAGAAGAGTATTCGTAAATGGATGAGTTTGAGAGCCCTTTGGGAGCCCAGCTATTCGCAGATCTTGTGCTAATGTAAATTTCTAATCACTGGATTAATGGGGTGTAGACTGTGTAAATAATGGAACTATAAACGGTACATACATTGCAAAAATCCCCCACTCTGTGTGCGGCTGAATTACTCTGGTTGAGACACTTTCAAAACCCCGGTGCTTTACAATACAGTGACTGTTCTTAAAGAGAAGTTTTGTGTAATTAAAACAGCTACCATGACTACAGTAATCAGTGAGCTGGGCAACATACCAAAGCCGATGAGACCCAGAGAAAAAACCCTTTGTCTTTGAAACTCTATGCTGCATGATGTACACAGGTATTGATAATTGCAGCATAAGAAAATAATTGGGATGGATCACCAAATTAGTGTGAATGGTGCTCATTATGGAGCACAGATGGGATCAGCAACAAATGCTCTAATACATGCTGTGATCACTGGTAATAAGAATTACATGTGGTCTTCTGAGATCCCCACCCACAGAACCTCAATCCACATTTTCCTTGGCAAGGGAGATCATTTAATGGATTCAGACCAATCTTCTAGCCATAAATTAAAGCCCATTGAGACATTTGGCACTGATTTTATCTGGGCATTTTAGCCTACAGATAATGGTAACGATTCAGTGTTGTTCTATTGCATTGAATAGCCAACACAGCCCCAACTTGAAGTCATGTCTCCATTGTGCTAGGTGCTGTACAAACATACAGTGGAAGACAGTCCCTGTCCCAAAGACCTCACAGTCTAACTAAAGAAGAGTGAGCCTGTCTTTAGGCTTGTGGGTAGTCCCATTAGCTGTAAAGTACTTAAGTGCCTAAGTACCTTGCTGAATTGGGGCAGAGAGATTGTGATTTGCCACAGGGAGTCCATGGCAGAGCTGAGAACTGACCTCCATTCTCCTGAGTCCAGTCCTGTGGCTCAACCAAACGACCATCCTTGTTCCATGCATGCTGCAGCAGACTAAGGCTCCCAAAGGCAGTTCACGTAAGCCTTGGGCTTTCAAAGATGTGCTTGCGTACTGAAGTCCATGGCAGATCTCCTATTGATTTCAGTGAGCACAGAATTGGTCCTTTAGTCTGCGAGGGCATTTTTTTTTCTTTCATTAAAGTGCTGGAATCCATCTTGCACACCCAAGCGGGGTGAGTGCAGCAAATTAGAACTTAGCTTAGGTGGTGTCAGGTTGTCAACTATCCCTGTAGAATCATCCAATGTGGCTTGTTCACGTTGTGCCTTAGTTTATCATACTAGAGAAATGGTATGATTAGTATCCTCAGAAAGCAAACGCAAGGGGTATATGGATTCTGTACAGTGACACGGCACTTGTAATTACATCCCGGCTCTTGTTTGCCTGATTACGAATAGCATGTGCAGGAAACACTCTTGGATTCTGTGCGATCCCTGCCAGTCTCTCAGAAATGCACGCGTTGCTTCAGGAGATGGCAGCTGGGTTTATTCCCAGCCACATGCATGTGGTTGCTGTTTAATTGCATCTGCAGTGTGAAAACATCTTTCAAGCAGGCTGCATATTCCTCTGATGCAAGGAGGACACAAGACATTACTGGAGAGTCTGGTGGCACTTTAAAGACTAACAGATTTATTTGGGCATAAGCGGGTTTTTTACCCATGAAAGCTTATGCCCAAATAAATCCCTTAGTCTTTAAGGTGCAATGGACTCCTCATTGTTTTTGTGGATGCAGACTAACAGAGCTACCCCTCTGATACTTTAGAAATTATTGGATACATTTTGAGGCTTTGAGAAGGTATTGTGTGTTGCAGACGTGTTTTTGATTAATCACCAGTCAGGTTAAATGAGAGAGAGAGAGAGAGATTGAATGGGGATAAATGATGGAGACATTGTGGTGAAAGAGGAGATTTTAAGCGTATGTGTTAAGACATCTCCAGTCATTAGAGATTATTGAAAGCCATTCATAATCAAATATTACAAACTGTTGGATGTCTATGACCAAAGGATCCCTTGGTGATTCTCCCAGGGCTGCCTAGTGAAAATGGTCAAATGAAAAGAAATGAAGAATTAATCTGTCATTGGCTAGTAGATGCTTGGGGATTGACAGCCGCAGTGCAAAAAGAAAAACAGTCCAAAACTAGAGGAAGGATTTTGTTTTTATTTTAAAAGGGAAGTTGCTATGGAAAAATTAAATATCCAAAGTCACTTTTTAATAATGCTAGGCTCTTGGCTTCAGTAATACCTTGTGGCAGTGAGTTCCACTGGCTGAATGTGGGCTGCTTGGAGTGGATTGGAAAGCATGTCCTTTTATCTGTTTGAAATATATATGTCCCTTGGAAACCGAGTTCTGCAAGTGAAGCAGGAGGTTTAGAAATAACAGCTCATGCTGCCTCATCCATTTTTCATGTGTGTGCACAGTGCAACTATTTGAAAGATAAAGTAGTTAGCGGGTTCAAAGAGCCCTTCTTGAAAGTAAATCCCTTATACGTGAACTGAAACCCCTGAAGTGACTCTGCACTGACACTGCAGCTAATAAAATGGATTTTTTTTTAAATCCCACTCTTTTAGCAAATGGGGGACGGGGGGTATCTTACTTTGGTCAGACCTGCTTGCACCGTGAGGGCACTCAGCCTCTTGGCCAAGTCATGGCTGTGCACGGACGCTGCTTTGGTGGAGGAACAGAGAATGAGAACTTGTCTGTACTTGCTTTGGGGAACTAGATCTGGATTCTGATCTTTCTTGAGGCTTTTTTTCTACTGCTAAAGAGCTGGAGTTTTTTGCCTCAGGGTCACGGTGTGTGCGAGCGATTCCCCAGGCAAAACCATGAGATAAGGCATGTTAGTTTTGCCACAAAGCAAAGTACACTAACCCCTGCCTGGGATTTGTCTCAGGAGGTTAACTGAACCAAAGTGCCTTGTTTTCCCTTCGTTTTTACCTTAGGAGAGCTCACAAATGCTAGTTGCCCCAAGGTTTAAAAAAAAGGCATCCTTCTTAGCAGTGAAGACAAGCATATTGCCCAAGGATGCATGGCACTTGTTGCTGAGGGGATGCGCTTGATCTCAGGGGATGAGGCGCTGTTGATTACAGGGCCCGGAGAAGTCACTGTCGATCATTAGCAGGGATGTCCTCCTTTGCATGCCAGCAGGGAAGTCCTGCTTTGCCTGCCAGCAAGGAGAGTGAGCGAGTTGGTGGGTGAGGGGAATGGAGAGGCAGCAGGCCCGGGAGAGCGGACAGCTGGGTTCTGTTCCGGGCAGTGCCACAGGCTTGCATGGGAGCTTTTGGGCATTAATCACAGGCCATTTATTTACATGTCTAAATGTGGATGTAATTTAGGCAGCTATCTGTGTTACTATGCCAGGTTTAACGCCACCAGGCCTCAGCTTCCGCCCTGCAGAATACGAGTAGTGAGGGAAGGAGAGGTGTACTTCTATGGTGTCTGGAAAGTGTTTTCAGATCTCACTTGGGAGGCACTACATCACCACGAACTATTATTTCACCAGCTCCTATTAAAGTCAATGGAAAGACTCCCATTGATGACTTCACTGGGTGTGGGTCAGGCCCTATTGTGAAAAAGGCTCAGAGTGGTACTTGAAGAAGGGCCTAAGTGACATAGGCGCACAAGATCCTTTACCTTGGCCTTGTGCTCCCAGTTCATTTGGGTGCTCTAAAAAAGCCCATCCTCTGGCTCTCAAAGAGCTGTGTGCTCTGACTTCCGCCTTTGTTCCAGGGCTTGCAGGAGGTCGGAGGCTCCTGGTACAAATAAAGGCAAGTAAAATTCAAAGTCAGTGCATCTCTTCCTTGATTGAACCCCTGCAGCGCTCGTGTTCACACTGATGTATTCCAGCTGGGAATACCACAAAGGAATGGGGTACAGAAGCCTATTGAGCCAGCCACATGCTAATGTCAGCTAGCTCGTACCAGGTTAATGTTGCTTCAGGAGCAAATCCTAAAGAGTGTGTTGCTTTTCTCTTGTTACAGCTGCCGCGGCTTGCTGTGTGTAGCAGCATATGCCATTGAGCCCGGTGCCATGAAAAATCGCAGCATTCCTCTGCAGTCCTTGACTTGTTCTCCTAACTTTCATTGCTTAATGATGCGTCACCGTGTTTGCAAAGGTGTGCAGTGTTCAGCCTTTGCATCCTCCGCTCTTTGTTCTTTCCCCTTAGCCCAGCGCTGTTTGCTGCCGTGAAAATCTCTCTCACAGGAGAGGGCTGACAATAGGACGAAACAGGCGCCTCCCAGCCAGGCTTAAACCCCTGTGGCTGTCATTTCTCAGTGCAACATCCTTCCCCTGTCCCAACCCAGAATAGCTGGGTTGCGATGCATGGAAGGCTAGGGGAGATGGAATCCCCCTCCGTCTCTAAGAACCCTTTGCTGCTATGCCTCCATACACTGCAGACCCAAGCTCCCCAGCCACGGCTAAGCACCAGTGTGGCGGGAGCTTGGGTCTGCAGTGAACAAGGTGCTGTGGAGCCCTGGCATTGAGGTCTGAAACAACAGAACTGCACTGGTTTCATTGCGTTTGGGGCCCTCTGCGGCTGCTGAGAAGGGAGTAGGATGTTGCCTGCTCTGTTTAAAGGAACACTGTCAAAATGGACATGTCCCAGTTCTCAGATAATGTCCCTGAACCCTCTGAATGCTGCAGCTTTAGCTCAAATGGAAAACTCCTGCAACCCACCTCTGTCAACAAAACCAAAGCCCGACTGATAAGATTTTGCATTCCTCTGCCCAACACTACCCTCCAAACAAACTGCCCCTCCTGCTGTGAGGAAATCTGTTGCCAGCCAGAGCGAGGGCTGCAGCTTTGACATTGCTTGAGGTTCTGTACTAATGAACCTGCTGCTATCACCAGTGAGTATGTCTGTGGCGAAGGGTTTCACATGCATGTTGTGTGGTCCCTCCCCTCAGCCTGCCTGTACTGCGCAAGAGAGGGTAACATTATAGGATTCCTCTAGAGCAGTGAGGGAGCAGCATTCATGTGTGTACATTATAATGCCCTGCCTGTTTTCGAAGACGGGGAATGGAGACCGACTAAGCAGGCGGCTGCCCTGACTTGCCCATAGAGCAAACCAAGGCTGGTATATCTGGTTTTCGGTAGCTGAGGCCCAAGAGTGTTCCTTTAACCTATCAAGACACATGCCTGTAACTGATTTTCTGTCACGCCCAGAGGAAGTGTGGCGAGGTGCTAGTCTCTCTCCAGGGTGATGATTTTTCAAGAAGCACTGAGGACTAGAGCTGAAGAAATTATTGATTCTTTTGGTATGGTGGCCAAACTGGGGGTGAGGGTGTGAAGAAAAGTTTCTTTCATAAGAGCCGTGGAGTGTTTACAGTCTAAATAGAGGAGAGACAGACAAGGCTGGGAAGGAAAAAAAGACCACAGGGAGGTTTTCCCACGGTCACACAGCTGGGAATAGAGCCTAGATCTTTTGAATCCCAGTCCAATACTTTTATCTGTTGGACCAACATAGGCCTGAGTCAGAACTCTCGGATCCAAACTCCTCCACGCCTGGCATGTTCATTCAGGAATTAAATCCAGACCTAGGGCCAAATTCTCCATCTTGCTTTGCACTCCCTAATTGTCTGAACCCAAATACTGGATGGGAGCAGCCTGAAATTTGGCGTGGGATGATATCGGAAACAGAAGTTTGTGTTCCTGCCAACAAAACTCGGCTCCTGCAAATCCAAGCATCAGGTCCCCCCCAAGGCAATTAACCAAGAAGAAATCACTTCCACTCACTATCCCAGAGGAGAGAAGGAATGATAAGTGAAAATCTTTTATATGGGTTTGAAAAATTTCTCCTGTGTAATGCAGCCCTCATGCTGTTTGCATTTGTCCTCTAGTCCCTTTGCCCCACGGGATGGTAGATCAACTCAGGATGTGTGTCTAGCCAGATGTGAATCTGACAAGCAATTAAAGTCTCTAGCGATTAAGTTTGGAAATGTCTGCAGGCAGTGATTCTGAGGAGGAGGTAGTAATGGGACTTCTTATCCTAGATGATTTGGTTTACTAGGACCATTTTATTCACTGTCATTATGCTCTCAGTAATTACCTATGCCCATTGTATTTTAAGTTCAGTATTACTATAAAATGGGTTTAGAAGATTGTGTAATGAATCCATGTCCTGAAAACACCCTTGGTTACTACTAGAACCCGCTTCTTCAGCTCCGCAAACTCACACCTCTGCCACCTGAGCCAAAAGGATTTTACCTCCAGATGGCAGTAACTCCCATATCACATCTGTCGGCCAGTTGCTAGAGGGTAACAGCTTTTGTCACTCAGACATCCAAAGCCAGTACGCTTCAGAGAGCGAATGCATGTAGTGACTTCTGTCGCGGTACCTTTTTTAGGGATTCCAGCAGTCCAGAGTGGAAAGGGCACAGTAATTAGGAATAGATTTAAAAGTCAGGCTTTATTTAGGCTGTATGTTTCCACAGTCAGTACAAACAAACCCAGTGCCTGCACTGTCGGGGACATGACCGATTTTTCACATGGGAGGTACCATACAGGAATTGTAAAGCCAGCTTTTCCAAAGACACTTCCTTTCCTCATTTTTTAAATACGGTACCCAACAGGATAAATGCCATGACCTTAGGATTGGGTGGCCCCCTATGTCTCTTGGGATCCAATTTGAATTTGAGTCTCCTGTGGTGAAAGACTAATGTGTTGAAACTCCTTTTAAACTAATGCCACAGATTGCTTCGATGGCATGATGAATCCATGCGCTGCATATGTGGTCCTTGCTCATCATCATCTGCACACAGTAATACTGATGCTGACAAGAGTCGCAGACCCCATCCTTTGTATAAAGACTTCACGTTACCTCAGTGAACTTGAGGCAAAATCCCAGGGGACAAATGCTAGCATGCTACAGAACACCCAAATGGACTCTCATCAGGACGTTAAGGAGCCGATTCTCTGCTGGTGTAAATTGGCATAGCTCCATTTAAGTCATTGAACTCAATGGCGCTGTGACCGTTTAAATCAGCTGAGGATATGGCCGTCGGTGCTTATGGTTTCCCAGCCCAATACACCTAACAGCCAAGGACTTGATGAAAAGGCAGATACGTGCCCAAGGGGATACAGCACCAGAGAAGAAAAGGAAGGGACCAGCGCAAAATATGGGCCTTGCTTTGTGTCCACACTGACGAGTTGAACCAAAACCCCAGCTCCAAACCACTGCTGTACATTAGAAAAGCTTAGATCACGATCAGCCCCTGGCTCCCTGTTGGCCTGAGTGGAACTCCTGGATTTGACAATCCTGAAGTCTGGAAAATTTCAGATCCAGATGCAGATTTGCCTGTAGAGATTGGCTGATATAACTAGAGAACTCTGCATTGATTTGTTTTATCCTGTCAGGAAAGTGGCAATGGTACCAACACTTGTTTGGGAATCCCACCATCAGCCCGTTCAGAGAGGAGAGCTCTTTTAGTCCCTTCTGACTTAAAATCTATTAATCTATTGTGATCATCTAGTCCAGGGGTAGGCAACCTATGGCACGGGTGCCGAAGGCAGCATGCGAGCTGATTTTCAGCGGCACTCACACTGCCCGGGTCCTGGCCACCTGTCCAGGGGCTCTGTATTTTAATTTAATTTTAAATGAAGCTTCTTAAACATTTTAAAAACCTTATTTACTTTACATACAACAATAGTTTAGTTATATATTATAGACTTATAGAAAGAGACTTTCTAAAAACATTAAAATGTATGACTGGCACACGAAACCTTAAATCAGAGTGAATAAATGAAGACTTGGCCCACCACTTCTGAAAGGTTGCCGAACCCTGTTATAAATGTATAGAAAGAGACCTTCTTAAAACGTTAAAATTATTACTAGCACATGAAACCTTAAATCAGAGTGAATAAATGAAGACTCGGCACAGCACTTCTGAAACGTTGCCGACCCCTGATCTAGTCTGACCTCCTGCACGTTGCAGGCCAAACAACTTTGCCCATCCACTCACTCCTGTAACAAACCCCTAACCTCTGGCTGAGTTACTGAAGTTCTCAAATCATGGTTTAAAGGCTTCAAGTTACAGAAAATTCACCATTTACACTAGTTTAAACCTGCAAGTGACCCATGCCCCATGCTGCAGAGGAAGGCGAAACCCCCCCAGGGTCTCTGCCAATCTGACCTGGGGGAAAATTCCTTCCCAACCCAAATATGGTGATCGGCTAAAGCCTGAGCATGTGGGCAAGACTCACCAGGCAGATACCTGGGGAAGAATTCTTTGTAGTAACTCAGAGCCCTCCCTCTTCAGTGTCTCTCTGACTGCTCCACTCTCTGTTTGCTTCAGCTGGATTCATCCCTGAGTCTGATAAAACTGCTGAATAATCTGTTGTCGTTAGTGAGATCCAATGGAGAAAGTATTACCCTGTCCAGACCCAGCCTCTTCCAACGTGCCAACCTTCTCCTGGCTCGAGGCCATGTGACCCCATTCTAATGCCCTACCCATTTCCCCCAAGTCCGTTAGAAGAGTATCAAGACCTATCTCAGAATTGACTGCAGTAGTGCATGACAGACAACAAAGAACATGGGCACAATTGTGTTGAGTCCCTTTGGAACCACATTCAATGGACACTCCAACAGAAAAATGACTGACAACATAAGAATGACCATACTGGGTTGGACCATTGGTCCATCTAGCCCTGTGGACTCTGACAGTGGCCAGTACCAGATGTTTCAGAGGGAATGAACAGAACAGGGCAATTGTTTGAGTGATACATCTTATCCTGTCGTCCAGTCCTAGCTTCTGGCAGTCAGAGGTTTAGGCACACCCAGAGTGTGGGATTGCGTGCTTGACCATCTTGGCTAATTGGACTGTCCTCCATGAATGTATCTAATTCTCTGTTTAGGCCTCTAGATGCTACTTTAATGCAACTAATGACCAACAATAATGCCGATTAGTTGTTAGAGAGAAATTATGTATGGGTGATTCTATTTGTGTTGGCACATGGATGTTTCTTATGGTGACTCCAGCTTGTAAGGTGCTTGCACAGGATTCATAGACCATGTCTGCTGCTGGGACTATTGAAAATATTTTCATATTTTGCTTAGATTCAGGTGAAACGTAACTTGGGGGGGGTTATAGCTTTTTTTTTTTTAATGAAAATATTTACTAATGTCAGGAAATTTCAGGGAATCATGGGGAAACTGTTAATCATTCATGGAATGCATTGCAGTTCTGCACATTCTGGCTCTTGGATGCATAGATGTCACTTACCTTTATATTTCTGAATAAAAAGGTAGAGTCGGCAGAGAGTGAATAAGACTTGTGAATTTTGGCAGAGCTATTGCTTTCTTTTGTTTGGCAATGATAAGGTTAGTAATCAGGGGGCATTTTGTGACCTAATAGCTGAAAGCCGCCACAGCCTGTGGCTTGGTCTGTCTTTCCGTTTTCTCATACTGAAGAGGATTGGTGTGTTTGAGCTCAGAATAGTGCTGTTCCCTTTACGAAAAAGTACATTCTGTGGCCCTACCCAGACCCTAATGTTAGAGTATTTCAGATGTTGGGTAGCGGAGTTTGGTGTGTATGTTTTACAGGTCCCTCTCTGTGCTCAATCTACAGCTTTGTGTCTGCTTCAGCCAGAGCTACAGAGCCTTGATTCTTTAGATTAAGTTACAGCAATTCAGGCTGTCAACTCTGGTGGTCCTTGGTTCAGTTCTCAGTGTACTGGTCAAGATGGTGGCCATCCTAGGTGCACATGGAAGAAACGTGTATGTGCGCACACAATTACAAATACATAGATCTGTGTAGAGACCTTGCTCTGTGAAGTGGCCCTAGCCAGAAGTATTTTAGTTTTTCACTTCTCTCATGCTCATCCTTTTCAGCACCTCAAGAAGCTCCCCATTTTGGCCTCGCCCTGCAGTGTGGCCAGGCCATGTTCTCCTGAAGGAGGAGTAGAAAGGACTAGTGATCCAGTCAGGTGTCTCTCCAGTGTAAGGAGGCTGTCTCTTAGGAATGACCTCTCCAAGTGATTTAGGGCATGTCTTCACTGCTGGAGTTTGTCCACTGGAGCTAGCCTAGCTCAAGGGAGATCTGCTACGCTGCAAAACAACACCTCAGTTACCCAGAATGATTGGATCAGCCGCTGATGAGTTGCGCTCACTTGAACTGTTGCCTGTAACTGCAACCCTGCTGCATTCTTAGCTCAAGCATCAGCAGTTCTCAGGCTTCAAACAGACCCTTCCTATCCCCTAATCCCTGTGACACGCAGTTAGCTTGAGTTGAAAGCATCACCTAACGAGTAGAGAGCTTTGTGTGTGGATGGGAGTTGGGTTGGAGCAACACTCGATTATGTCTCGAGCTAATGCGCAGTGAAAACAAGCCTTAAATCACTTGGAGGCGCCATTCCTGAAGGCCCGGAGATGAGAGAGATGCCAGCAACCCCCAAATTCTCACCCTGGCTCTGCTGCTGACTCCCTCACTTAACCCTTCTGCAAAATGGAGGTACCTACCTGAGGGCTGGGAACAGGTGTTCACGGCAGGTAATGTTTACAGTTTGGAGATAGAAAGCCCTGACTCTCTGATCCCTTTCTTCCTGGGGTGTGCTCAATGCTTACCGGTAGAGATGTGTCAGAGCCCAGATGGGTTCTGAGATGTCTGACGTACTTATACAGCCCAGTGTCTGAGCCTCTCCCTGCCGTTAATGTATTTATCGTCACGTCACCCCTCCAAGGCAGGGCAGTCCTATTATCCCCATTTTACAGATGAGGAGCTGAGACACAGAGTGGCTGCTCACCATCACGCTGGGAGTCTGTGCATGGCAGGGAACTGAACCATGCTCTCCCAAGGTCCAAGATTGCATCGGAACGACTGGACCATCCTTCCTCTCTGTAGTAAGCCAGCCAGAGGTGGAAACTATCTAGCATAGCGGGTTTCCACCCGCTTTCTTCTTTCTGTCTCAGCAAGCAACCTTAAAGAAGCTAAACGGGGCAGCGGGGCAGATAAGGGCATATACAATGCAGTATGCTGTCAGTTGCAGGTTGCGGTCTTTTCCAACTTGGTTTTCTTTTGGATTGGAGGCCTCAGCCAAATTTGTTTCTGGTGATGGCTGAGTTAATGCTCTGGAGAAGATGTTTTGGCTGGAAGGGGAGAGGTTCCCTGTTGGATCGTATCCATCTGTTACTGTCACAGTTGAGCTGAAGTGAGGAGAAAGCAGCACCACACTACTGCTAAATGCTAGTCGGTGTCAAACTTTTCCCCTTAAATGCAATATGTTCAAACGCGTGAAGGATATGAACTGTTGTTCTTTCTCCTCCTCTCTAAAAGCACTTACTTCAGATCTTAGTGAAAGATAAACCAGGGTATATAGATAAACAACGGGCACTGTACTATATAGTTAAGGCTGCGAGTCTGTCACGGAGGTCATGGTTTCCATGACATCTGTGACTTCTGGAGCGGCCAGCAGCAGCAATTTCAGTGTGTGGGAGGGACCTAGAGGCAGGGTGTTGGCAGGTGTGGGCGAGGGACTTACCTTGAGATGGGGGGCTCCCACTGGCATGGCCCTGCAGCTTCTAGGTGGAGGAACCAGGGGGCTCCACCCGCTGCCAATGCCTGCAGACCCTGCCCCCATATCTCCCATTGGCTGCAGTTCCCAGCCAATGGGAGCTGCGCAGCCGGCACTTTTGGCAGGAGCAGCGTGCAGAGTCCCCTGGTCCCTCCACTGCCTAGGAGCTGCAGAAACACGCGGAGCTTGGTAGGGAGCTGCTAGCCCTGTCATCTTTCCCCCTCCCCCAGCACCTATGGCAGCCCTGGACTGGCCCACTAGAGCACCCGCTGCCCCCCACCCAAACTTTAGTTAGGGGGATATAGTAAAACTCATGGACAGGTCACGGGCTGTAAATTTTTTACTGCCTGTGACCTGTCCATGACGTCTACTAAAAATACCCATGACTAAAACGTTGCCTTGCATATAGTGCCCTAAGGCTTTGTCTGCACAAGTGTGACATGTGGAGGAGGTGTAGCTACATGCTGCAGTGAAAAGCAGACTGTGTCCACGCTGCAGTGCGTAGCTACGTGTGTCAGTGAAAGGCTCGGGCAGGGAGGAGGCAGTGAGGAGAGACTTCAGCTGCCGCAGCTTTTCCCTGTTACCGGAGTCTGTCCCTGCAGCAGGAGAAACACTCCAGTCGCAGTGTAGACAGGGGGATACGGCTTGGGCGAGTAGACAGCCGCATAGATTCTGTGCTAAGGTCCATACTCTCACTCTGGAGTGTCTTTATCTGTCTAAGCCATGTCTCCCCGTCTATGTCGCTGATTATACCCATGCTGTAGGGGGAGGGCAGTGGCTACCTATCCATGTCCTCTACATGCTGCCAAAAGAAGTGTACCGAGTAGGCATATCCCAAGATGATGCTGTATCTATAATCATGTAACAGTGTATGTGCGATATCTTACTGTGTAGCTTATGAGTTCCCCACTAGAGCTCTGCTGCAATCAAACCCGCATTGATAAGTTTTGTCACACCCAGACTGCCCATAACAGAAAAACCATAATGGTTTGATGCAGCCCTTGGAAAGTTTGCCCAGTATGAGCTGTTTCTTTTGAGATAAGAGGAATGTAACTGAATGGTCAGTTTTTAATTAAGTGCAGAGTTTTCCATCTTTGCACTGCAGGAAGCACTCGTCGTGTTCTGCTTTATAATAACGACACTTTTTGGCATGTATGGTATTTTGGTATGTTTCATCCTTCTCAAAGCACTTCACAAATGTGAGTCGATACCGTTATTCCTGTTCCTAGAACGGGCAGCGAGGGACAGAGCGGTGAAGAGACTCACCCGGTGCTTTGTACCAGTCAGAAGCACAGCTAGTAATAGAACATGAAGGCTCTTGATTTGAAGAGCCTACTCAGCTCGCAGCTGCTTTGTCATCAGAGGAACTTCTGGCTTCAGTGCTAACTTACTCCTTTTGCAGTCCCACTGAAGCCAGCGGTGAGTGTGTTTTCAACTGTGATTAAATGCATTGTGAAACCGCCTGGCTTTCTTTGAACGACTCCCTGCGTACGCCCAAAAGGATTACATTTCTGTGTGATCTCATGAGGCCCATTAAAGCTTTTGGAAGCCAAAGCCAATGGATGGCAAGTGAGCTACAGCAAAAGCATAATGGGATGGGGGGGAGAGGGGACGATCTCGTGTTTCGGGAATAACTGATCACTGTGTAAGAAACGAAAAGGTAGTAAAAAGTTTGTTGTTTTGACAGTTCCAAATAGTTGAGATTAGGGTCCTTCCTGATGAGAAATGCATTCTGAGATTTAAAATAATCCTTCAGAAACAGTTAAGACCAGCCTTCAAGAGTAAGAAGCAAGCACTCTTGAGTGTTTGTCTTCCCTGCAGCTAAACACCAGGGACTGGCCCATGTCAGCAGACTCGGGCTCACAAGGGAGGAGAGATCCAGAGCCTGAGCCCAGATGTCTACACCATAATTTTCCCACCCTGCAGCCTGCTCCCCATGAGCCCAAGTCAGCTGTCATGGGCCAGCCCTGGGTGTTTAACTGCAGTATAGACATACCCTTAGTGTTCCAAGAAACCTGGTGTAAAATCAACATATTTTTTTTAATTGGGGGGGTGAGTATATTTTCAATCCATGGGAAGTACTTAACACCAACCAATCAAACCACCACCTGGTTTCTTGGATGGATGATTGGCTACCCGCAAAACATCCAGACCCTTAAATCCCAGGAGGGCTGTGCAGATGCAGGAGAAATCTAAGGCGATAACTGAAAAGTGACCTTCCCTAAGTGTGCCATATGGGTGGCAAATGCTTGTCTAGGACTGATTGGTCAGAGGAGAAACTCTTTGTCACAGAAAGCAATGTCTGCATGTTGTGACAGTTGTGATTGTTTTTTATAGATGAGATTTATTATAAGCCATGCCCTGGAGTCCCAAACCGTCTCAGCCAATCAGGACGCAGCATCAGAAGCTGCGTGTTTAATTATTGAAAGGAAGCTGTCAAGTCCCCCGTATTGATGTGCCTTGAAAAGTTCTACTTTATGGGAAGCCCCTCTCTTTACTCCCATTTAGTGTTTAGAATAACCTCCATCTGCACTCACACCCTGCAACTGCTTCCCTCAGGCACACAGATGTGCCAATGGCTCCAGGCCAGCACGGGACTGTTGAAAACGATCCATTGACAGCAAAGGGCCAGATCTTTCTCTGCTGTAAATCAGCATCCCTTCTTTGAAGCCAGTGGAGCGATGTCCATTCAGGCTGGCTGATGATCGGGCACCAAAAAAGCTTATACTAAAAGTGTGATTTCTAAAGTGAGGTTCAACTTGTGAGGTTATCATCTTGATGGCATTGCACCTTGCCTTCAAGTTTCATTGTGCTTCCTGTGTAAGGTTCTTCAAAACATTTCAAATCCTGCCCAACTTTAGGGGAGTTCATCATTAAAATAGTTAAAGTATATCCTGTTCTCTCTTGATTTCTCAAATAGTCTTATTTATACAGGAGTCGCAATGTAAATGATTACTAAGAAGGAAAGGGGTTACACCAGTTGAGGATCTGTCCCCAGAACAAAGCTGTAAAATCAAGATGGAGACTTCGAACATCCCAAAGATTTGAGCAAGTAGAGACGGGGACTGGATCTAGGGGTTTGGTTCAGGTCCATCTCTGTGGCAAAAGAGGCTATATCATGTAACCTTGTGAACGGATTCGAGACCTGCACTAAGGGTGCTGATGGACTTTTAGATGAACCCAAAACCCCAGCTTGGATTTAACTATGGATTTTCACAGCTGGCGTTAAATGACTCCCTCCTCCATCTATACAGAAGAGAAAGAGAGAGAGTGATATTTTGTGACCCACCAAGAAACAGATCCTGGCTGAAGCCTCCTCTGCTGGTTGCATAGCTACAGGCATTAGGGCCAAAATTTTCAAACTGGGGCATCTAAATTCACATTTAAGTGTCTAAGTAAAAGTGGACTAACTCTTAGCAGTGCTTAGCACCGTTGCTTCTTATTGACTTCTCTAGCCACTGTCTGCAATTCTGGAAAATAGGTGCCTAAATATGGATTCAAGTGCCTAACCTTAGGTACCCATTTGAAAATGTGGGCCTATGCCCTTAAGTGTGACAGAGCTGTCCAGGAAATGTAGCTTCCCAGTGCAACCAGCCATATCAGTACAGGACGATGATCTGTGTTATATTCTGCCTGAATTGCAAGGGCAGCGGTGTTCATTTCCTATTGGTGAAAGGAAAAAAACTCCCGTGTGCTCTTATTGGTGCTTACGGAAAATATAGCCACTCCCACTTTAGATCAGTGTCAGTCTGTCCTGTCTTCCTTGCACGCCCCTCTGCCCAGGCCTTGACTCTGCGTTGAAACCAATAGCAAAGCTCCCTGGGGTTTCACTGGAAGTAAGATCCAGCCCCTAACTTTACAGAATAACCACAGGTGACAAAGTCTGATGATTATGTCAGTAAAATGTGATTGGGCCAGATCCTCCGTAACTCCATTGGCTTCAGTTCAGTTCCCACCAGCAGAGGATTTGGCCCATCGTGCCTGTCGTGAAATCTCCCAGTGAAATGGCTCCAATGGAAGCAACCACCATTTCACCGGTGGCACATGTCTAACTTTAGCCCTTTAAAAGGCAGGTTTTAAAAAGCATGATCACTGGGTTGGGAAAAAAAGGCACAGCACAGCTCAGCATAGCATGTCAGACCTGAGCCCTTAGAGGCATGGGGGCATCTCCTGCTAGGGGTGAGTCATCTCATCCTAGTCCCTCGTGGATGTTCACCCATAAGTCTCCACCTCAGTAGCCACAGACCGAAACAGAGAGGGTGCGGCTGACCGGGACTGTAACAGAACAAGGAGTGAGACGTTTGTCCAGTGCTTGTTTGATACCACAGCTGGCCTTTAGCCATGCTCCTGGTGTTTCACTTTCATAAGGACTGCATACCTCCAGGGATGGGAAACAAGTCATGCTGCTTCCTCTGTGTTTTATTACAGCGTGGTTTGCTGTAATAACAAGCTAATATGAGAAATCTTCTTAGTAAAATGAGCCAGCTCCATGACCCTGAGCACTCTCTGACCACACCCCCAAGAGGTCTATAGCCTGGCTTTTGGGTTCTGGGCCCGGATACCCAGACGGTGAAAACATAACAAGGAATACATCTTTCCATTTGTCTGTTAACATCAAGTTGCAGTTTATCGAGCTATTCCCATTTAATAATTCACAAGGAATAGCAGCCAGGCAACGCGTGGGCTGTGCTGGGTCCATCAGAATGGAGGATGTTCGTGTGTGTGTGTGCACGCGTCTGTGTAACACCGACCGACCACAGTCATCGGGATCGAACCTGGGACCTCAACGCATGAGCCTTCACTGCATGAGCTAAGTGTCACATATTTATTAGGTAAGGCTGTGGCACTCTTTAATATCTAAGTGGTCTCGGTGCCACTACAGGGGACAGAACACCACACCCAGGAGGGGTGTGGGTTACACATGCATGCACGCACACTTGCAATATCCACTCCAGTATCCACATACACACAGGACATGACCAGGGTACCGTCACAGCACAAGGTGACCGGAGTGATGGGTTGGGTTTTTTCATATTAGGTGACTCTTCAGATACTAATTTATTGTACCCATGTGTGTCATATTTGGTCACAGGATTATTTCTGCATTTGCTTCTGAGCTGTTTAAGCTCCAGGAAAACAGTGTATCACATGCACATAAGCTCTCTGACCCGGAAAATACCCTAACTGTTTCATAAGATCAAGGACGTACTTTGCATTGCATGCCAAGACTGCTCATTTTCCGCTGTAATAGTTGTCTTTAAAAAGAAAAAAGAGCTTTGTTCCAAATTCCATAACAAATAGCACAGAGTCTCTCCCCCTTCTGGAAAACTATAAATCAAATGCATCAGATCAGTCCTACTTGTGATTTGCTCTTTGTTCTCTGGAAATAACACACTGCTGAACGTTGTGTTTTCTGTCCGTTAAGAAACTTACTCTGGGAGGTTTATTATCTTAATTCTGCAGGGGATTGTTCCAGAAACATTTGAAGTTGTTTGGAGTTTTGCCATTGACTTCAATGCAATTAGGATCAGGGCTTAGCTGCTCCCAAGGCTTAAGGGATATTTTGGGAAGATATTGGCCAACGGGTGCTGTTTAGGGGAGATTGAGTAGGAAACCAAGTGTATTTTTATAGTGTAAAATAAGAGAGATTGTTACCCCCAGAAAGGGCAATGCACATCTGTGCAGGAGGTAGAGCTTTCTTGGAGGCTAGTCTGAGACTGGGCAACAAACTCCCCGAAGGACTAAGAATCATCACAAACTGCACCACCTTCTGCTCCAAGTAGCAGGCGCACGTCTCTGACTGGCCTTCTTCAATATAAACAGAGCAACATGGACATTTTAATAAAAATCACCCAAACCCTGCCAAAACAAAACACTCAGAAACCACCCATAACAGATGATGATAGTCACATTGCTTAATGCACAACTGGAAGGCAGTCTCATGCTATGGTGAGGAGAGTGGTTTTAGAGCCTATATGGAATAGAATAGACATTGGAGTGGGAATCGGGACATGAGTTCTGTTCCCAGCACTGCCACAACCTTGCTGTATGGCCTTGAGCATGCCATTTAATCTGTCTCTGCTTTAATTTCCCCTTGTATTGAATGTGAATAACCAACCTTACCCCCTTGTTTTGAGATCGATATACTGTATTTTTATTTATGTCTCTTATTGTGCTAGCTATGCATTGGATCCTGCAGCTTTGGATAGAAACCTCCTTAGATCTCGAATCCTGGGCTGCGGTTTAGAGAAGTTTACCCCCCCCCCCCCCGCCCCACGAAACCATTTGACTGTTATATGCAAGTGCCTGATAGGTCATGAGTTATCAGGCCTTAAAACACCTCATCTATTGCTGGCTTGCTTTTTCTCAATCATTTCATTTCAGATGTGGTTTTGAGAGTTGACATCTCACAGAGCACTGGATTAAGGGATTAAAGTGGGGTTTGTCAAAAGTGCCTGAGAGAGTGAGGTGCAGAAGTCCCATTTCAAGATGTGGGGGTGGGGGTGGAGGGAGGCTTCTGAAAATGTCTCCCTCAGAATCTGACTCTCCTCTCATATATGTGAGTTTAAATTGCGGTCAATTTCACTGAAGTTTGTGGAGTTACACAGGTGTAAAACTAATGGGAAAGTAGAATGAGGCTCTAATACCCTGTGCTAACTGAAAGCTTCATTCCAAGCTGCCTTCATAACCGATACCAGCAACAGAAATTTAATTTTAGGCCTAGCAGTTGTTGAAGTTGTAGCTTCTCAAATCATACTGGAACCCGAGTATGTTTTGGAAGGGGTGTTGCAGGCAAGACAGTAATCAGAATGACGTGACTGTGCAGTATATCTCCTGAGCCACCAAGGCAGGAAACAAACAAGATGTCAGTCTTTTGGCAAGCTGACATTCCCAGCATTGAACAGCATTCCTTTCTAGTGCCCATGGCTTGTAATGAGAGCTCATCCAGGGCTCAATATCGCAAGTCACCAACCCTGCAGCAGCCTCATTTTCTTTCTCTGAATCCGTATTTTGACTGCCGATAACTGAATGCATTCACTCTCTTCAGATAAGGAAGAACTTTATTTGGCTTTGCTCATTTTCCTATCAGGATTGGGTCTGGAATTTTCAAAAAGAGTGGGGTGTTCACCTCCCTTTGAATTTCGGTGGGATTAGGGTTCTAATTCTCCCAGTGCCCTTTGAAGATCTTTCCGAGGTGTGTGTCCATCTGATGTTGATTCTGAAGTTGTGATACGTGGAGATTTGAAGGGTTCATGCCCCAGGGGAATTGTCACCTTTTAGTGCCCTTTAAAGAAAGGGGAGAGGGGGAAAGGTGAGCTAAATAATAAAATACAAACAGGCCCATATCAATATACCCACTCTGAACGTCTCTGAACCTTTGGGGAAGTTCACATCTGGATCTGAATTTTATGATTCGGTCCCATGTCTATATAAAAGCAACATTGATCCCAATATTTTAGATAACACAGTATAGCTCCATATAGACTAATGCCAAATATAAGAGGCTGCCTCAGTGTATCTAAATACAAACGTTAACCAAAAACTAACCCACAAACTGGGTATGTTTAGCCAATAATGGTTAGGTTAAAAGTTCACCTAGCGTGTTTTTGTTTGTTTGTTTGTTTGTTTTTTTGGTAGGGTAGCTTTGACCCGTGTATCATCATGGGACAAAAACAAGAGAGGGACGCTCTTTTCACAAAGACATAAAATCTGTCATGCCGGCAACTGAAGTGGAAAACTTCATTTCCCAGACACAGGACATGAGCTCTTCTGGAAGGGAGCCTGATAAAAGGTCCGTGAAAGGTGATCTAATGGAAAGCAGGGAATACAAGAAAGTGCTGTAAGAATTGAATGAACAGCACTGATGCATGCACTTCACCTGCCTTCCCCTTTCAAAGCTTGGGGCACAGGTTGTCCTTCGTGTAGTGTTGCTAAGGGTCAGCCTCCTTTTTAGCCTGTTCGTTAATGTGTGTTCTTTGTCTACATTAAGTACTATAAAAAAAATCTTGGTTACAATTTGACCGTTTTATTTGTCTGTCGGAGGTGCATTAGTGGCCTGCATTGCTGCAGTGTCTGATAACGTGGCATGGAACAGATGCAGAGCAGAGGCACAGAGAGATGAAAGAACTTGCCCAAGGTTACACAGGACGTCTGTGACAAGGCAAGGAATTGAACCTGGGTTCTCCCAAGTCCTTGGCTGTTGTCCTTCCCACTGGGCCAGCCTTCCTCTCTGAGTTCCTCATGGTTTGAATTTTGACAAAATCTGCCCCACTGATTTTACGATATAGCTGACTTTGTGTCAGGCTCAATCCTGCTCCCATGGAAGTAGAAGTAGGTATCTTAAAGGGAACTAGACTGTGTTGCCTTGCAGGGGTGGCTCTAGCTTTTTTGCTGCCCCAAGCACAGCAGTCAGGCATGCCTGTGGGAGGTCCCCGGTCCCGCGCATTCAATGGCTTGCTTGTGGGAGATCCCTGATCCCACGCATTTGGTGGCTTGCCTGCAGGAGATCTGCCAGTCCTGCAGCTTCGGCATACTCGCCACCGAATTGCTGCCGAATCCTCACATGGACCAGCAGGGCGCTCCCCATGGTTTGCCGCCCCAGGCACGTGCTTGGAGCGCTGGTGCCTGGAGCCGTTGCTGTTGGCTTGGTAAGCAGGGACTGAGATGACCTAATGCCTGTGACTCTAATTCTCAATTCAGGTGTGATAGCACAGCACCGGGCTAATAGCTAAACTAAAAAGAAAACCAAAAACAAACCAACACCCTGGATAGATAAACTGTGTGTGCTAGGAAATCATGTCACTACACCCTAAATGTGCTGAAGGAAAATTCTGTGGAAAGTTTTAGCAAAAAAAATTATTCCTGTAATAATGGTTGTTTCTTATTGTCTCATGTGATGCAGAAATGTCCTTTCTTCTCTGCAAAGTGAAGGGAAAATTGGATATAAATAAGGAGAAGTTTTAGATAATCAGCTTATTAATAATAATACTAATCAGTATCAAAGTACTGCCTAAATACCTCAGTTGAGATCAGGGTCCCTTTGTGCTAGGCACTGCACAAACACAGTGAGGGACATCCCTTGCCCCAGTGAGCTTACAGTGCCGATAGACAAGGCAGACAAAGGCTGGGGGGAAGGAAGGACTGTTTGTCCTATTTTATAGATGAGGAAATGCGGCACACAGAGAGTAAAGCCCTGTTCCTGCAATTGATTAGCACAGGGGAATTGCTGCCCCCCTGAAAATGTTGAGGGAGGCTCTGTGCGGCTGCTGCAGTCTACTTGTATGCTGCAGGACCGGAGCCTCGGGGACTAGCCGTAGATTACACAGTCTATGACAGAGCTGAAAACAGATCCTGGGTCTTCCAAGTCCCAGCCGTAGCCACAAAGACCATCCTTCCTCTCCAGTTATTTGTGTAATCTCTGCCTCATTGTGTTTTCCTCTTGAATTGCACTTTTTGTTTCTGTAATTATCCATGAAGCAACTGGGGCTGCAGAGAGAGAGGCTGTGAATCTCATACCTGCCTTTTTTACTTTTCTGTTTTTGCCCCCGGTCAAAGTGAAAGAGCTGGGATAGCATGTGAAATTGCTCCCATGTTTTTCTCTTTGTCATTTCTTTACCTTAGCCACTGATCGAACCAATAGCCTAGCATTTCAGTTGGAAACGTGTGACTTTATTACTGTTTTGGCTCCTTGCTTCCTGCCAGGCTGAACAGTAGAGAAGGAAGGAAACGTGTAAGAGATTAAAAGCAAGTTACATTTAAAAGAGGGAAAGCTGTGCACCGTGTCTTCAGTGTTCTTTCTAAACAAGCACCGGTTAAAAAAGAAAATGACTTTTCGTGGCTCCTTTTTATTTGTATTTTATTTATTTATTTCCAATCAAGCCACATAGTGTGCGCAGGGGGCTGTTCATACGGCATCAACAGCATGCTGGGAGCTTTCTGGAACATGCATGGGAACAAGGTCCCTGCCCAGAAGACCTTGCAATTGAAGTAACAATATTTACCACAGATGTAGCATGTTCCATCTATGGTCTCAAAACCCTTGATAAAGAAAGATAAATATCGAGGAGCCAGATTCTTTTCCAATCTGCCTTTTAGATGCACAACATGTAAAGTCCAAGTTTACCTACTGGGGAATTAACAATAATGTAAAATAAAGATGGGTTTAAACCATCTCTCCAGGATTGGCTGTTCCGTGGGGTCCTCCCTCAGGACTGCTCAGCCTACACCATAGGTCATCTCCCCCTCCCTCCCCCCACTATAGACAGTCTCACCTCCCTTATGTCCCAGTGGTGTAACACACAATCCTCCACACTGAGTCAGTAGTAACCACTTAACCTTTACTGGTAGGATCCACACTTGCTAGACGGGTAACCTGTTCTGAGTAAACCCTGCCAGCCTATTACAATAGCATTATTCACATTTTTCAGATGAGGAAACCAAGTGGCAGAAATATTAAATGTCTTGCCCAGGGGGATGGTGATAGAGCTGGGAATGGAGTCCAGGTGGCCTGATTCCCAGTCTGGTGCTGCTGTGTCCTGTGTTGGCTCCTGTTGCCAAGCAGCCTTTATTCAGAGGCCAGGACACAACGAGGCATTGTGGGATTGGCTGATCGATTTCCTTGATTTGTTTCTTTTTTAGTAAGTGTGAAGATTTCACTCATCATGGATTTAAAGTTTTGGTAAACGTTTAATGGCATCAAACAAAGCTGCAGGTGTCTAGCGCCTTACTCAAGGACCTCAACGCATTTAAAGAAATGTTAAGCCTCACAGCATCCCAGCAAGGGAGTTAATTATGCTCCTGTATAAGTTTTTCCTCAGCTAGGGCCAAATTCACCGTTGTGCAGAAAGCCAGCACTAGAATTAGTCACTGCTTAAGTGCCACTGAGAGCACAAATTGTACTCAACTGCTACATAGGCCTCATGCTTGACCGCTGCCCAGGGTGCATTTCCACCCTATATGCATTAATTTTGTGCTCGACCTATGGTGGGGGGAACTCTTTTCCCACGCTTGAAATCACTCTAGTCCTGCTGCCCAGTGACCCACTTCCTTAACCCTCCTCTGTTTTCTTTGTCTCAAGCAGAATCTGGTGCCAGTTTCCATGATATCCTTAGCCAAGCGCATTAGTAGCTGGCGACTTACACAGCATTGACTTGTCAGAGGTTCACGTGTCTTTTCTATTAGTCACTGACCCCTGGGTTGCAGCAGGAGACAAGAAATGCACACACTCAAATATGCGTTGATTAAGTGAAAACCACAGACCCTTGGGATCGTCAGCCACAAGTGTTCGAAAAACCATGAATCAGCCCCTGAAAATCATGAGATTTGTTAAAATACTCCACTACGGGTTCTTTTTCTTTGTCTTCTGATTTCTGAGCCTTTAGGATGCACTTGCTTCATGTTTTCAGGCTTTTCTCTACAGCCACGAGGGCTATAAATGACAATCGCAAATTTCACACAACTTGTGATAAAATCATGATGGTTGGTAACAATGGGCTGTGCTCCCTAACATTGCTTCTTTGTGACTAGACCGGTAAGAGTGGCTGTCTCAAACTCTGTTCTTAAGTTCCTTGTTCACATCATGAATGCAAACTCTCAGAACATGATCGCATTTACCCAGTTTGAGCCAATTTCTACAGCTCAGTGGGCAGTGGTGCGCCTTTCACTTTTTAGTTCAGTGCCTTGATGCTGTGTTACTTTGAACCAAACTAACTGCAGATTTGAGCCCTGTTAAACACTTGCTCGGTCTGATGCGATTGCCAAGGGAGGAGAGAAGTAAGGCAGGTTAGTGCTAGTGAACCGATCCAAGAATAGCAAAATCTGGGGCTTGCTGGCCGTGTATTAAACCTTTCATGCGAATCCATCTATTTTGAAACCGGAGAAGGAGAAAATTAAACTTGGGTGTGGTTAAAAGTTCGTCTGTATCCAATTTTGCTCACCGACAACATAAACCTCAGATGCAGTATTCCAGTTAGCCGGACGGTGCTATGGGGAATCCACTACCACTTGTATTCTCAGGGCCTCATTGGTACTCTCATTGGCCTGCTAAACCCAGGGTTGTGAGTTCAGTCCTTAAGGGGGCCACTTAGGGATCTGGGGCAAAATCAGTACTTGGTCCTGCTAGTGAAGGCACAGGGCTGGAGTGAATGACCTTTCAGGGGCCCTTCCAATTCTATGAGATAGGTATATCTCCATATATTATATGGGGGGAGGGATAGCCCAGGGTTGTGAGCTCAGTCCTCGAGGGGGCCATTTAGGGAACTGGGGTAAAAATCTGTCTGGGGATTGGTCCTGCTTTGAGCAGGCGGTTGGACTAGATGATCTCCAAGGTCCCTTCCAACCCTGATATTCTATGATTCATGGATCCTTTCCATGCACCTTATTCCCCCTCTCTCAATTCCTGTACTCCCTCTGCTATCATATCTATTAACAGCAGTGCCACAAATAGATGACAAGAGGGAAACTGATCAGCTTTGATATCCTTCTGCCTTGATTGAGTTTCATCCAGCCAGCTAGCAGCTCTGAGCAAAGGTCACTGTGTTCGCAATCCAGGGAATCACAGCTTGGCCATCTGGAATGAAGTGCAAGGTTGTATATGGAAGATGGGCAAGGCCTTCTGCAGGGACTGCTTAGTAACTAGAGGCATCCATCCCTACCAGCACATTAGCCCACTGAGGCCTGTGCCAGCAATAATATATTGGGTTTAATTAAAGCAGTATTTTTTCATCTCCTCCATATATTATTTGATTATTGCTTCAGAATGAGCCAAGGAATTTATTTCTTTGCTCTTTTAATTTGCCCCTTCCTTTTTTCTTTTGCTGTTCATTTCCCCCCCACCCCCCGGGCTTTTAACTGCTCAAAGCGATCGGACTGTTGTTAGCTTAAGTGAATAAGAGCATTTTTCACAAGCATTGCACTTGAAGACAGGTTTGTTCATTGTAGATGGAAGCCATTATGGCTGGACCAGTTCCGTGTGGTAACTCTAGCACGATGGGGCATCCAGATGCTGGACTTGATTCCAATGGCGTTGGAACAATTTGTACAGGGGCCGAGGTGTTGAGAGCCATTGAACAAAACTGTAAATCCTGTATATGATGGAACCCATTTCAAGCCAGGGGTGCAATCGCACCCCCTAGTTCCACCACCCCTGCTTGATTCTTCAGTTCCCTGCACCTTGTGCTAAAGTCAGTTCCAGCTATGCTAAGTGAGGCCACAGTGGGTATAAAATTGGGTTTGCAGAAACAAAGGTGCGTTTGTGCAACACCTATCACAGTGACGTTTTGGTTCAAGACTGAAGCTCCTGGGTGCTACCACAACACAAAATAAATTATTATAATAAAAATGCTCTTGCTGGGAATGGAGAGTTGTGATTTGTTAGCTTTTAACACCCAGTTGCCGCCAGGTATAAATGCCAGCATGAGATGGAAGGCCATGGAGGAACAAGCCTAGTGTCTGGGGTGGAGTTTCCCTTGAACATAGAGGTAGCACCCTGCCAACCACCCCCTCTTATCCCAATCCCCCCGCGCAAAAAAACCCAAATCAACAAGCATCACCTAGTTTTGTTGGAGCCTAGGCATCAACTTGACCGGCTCAGCATGTGTTAATACGAGCTGCCTTGTCTGTTTTAGAGAGCATTAGTTAGCATGAGCTAGCTACCGTGTTCTAGCCACATATCTTTAAATCTTAGTCCAAGGTGGCCAAGACCCAGGGGGTCCATGTGATCACCGATGTGTGTATCGCCATAGGCACCACAGGGATTGTATTCAAGAGGAGATTTGGCTGGGGAGGAGCAAAACCCAAGTCATGTAAACGAACACAATGTCAAACATGACTCTGTACCCTTGCAGGCAGGGACAAGTCATGTCTGACATTGTGTCGTGGATAAACCCTAGGGCTAACCATGGCCAGCGGCCACAATGCGAACTACGTCTTGTCTCTGTCTCCATTGAGTGCAGAGTCCTGATTAACGCTGCGATAGTTAACGGGTCTCCCTAACGTTGTGCTCTAGCACGTGTGACAAAGTTCCTCCTCTACCTTGGTGGGTCCTGCGCTTATTGGCAGATTTGCTCACCTCAGTGATCTCCCCCACAGTCTGGATCAGATCCTCCTGTGTCTGATCAGGAGTTGGGAGGTTTGGGGGGAACCCGGGCCTGCCCTCTACTCCGGGTTCCAGCCCAGGACCCTATGGATTTGCAGCTGTCTATAGTGCCTCTTGTAACAGCTGTGTGATAGTTACACCTCCCTGGGCTACTTCCCCAAGGCCTCCTCCAAACACCTTCTTTATCCTCACCACAGGACCTTCCTCCTGGTGTCTGATAACGCTTGTACTCCTTAGTCCTCCAGCAGCACACCCTCTCACTCTCAGCTCCTTGTGCCTCTTGCTCCCAGCTCCTCACACGCACTTCCTCTCCTCTGGCTCCTCCCCACCTGACTGGAGTGAGCTCCTTTTTAAACCCAGGTGCCCTGATTAGCCTGCCTTGATTGGGTGCAGGTGTTCTAATCAGCCTGTCTGCCTTAATTGGTTCTAGCAAGTTCCTGACTACTCTAGTGCAGACCCTGCTCTGGTTACTCAGGGAACAGAAAACTACTCGCCCAGCGACCAGTATATTTGCCCTCTACCAGACTCCTGCACCCCACTGGCCTGGGTCTGTCACAATGACCTAATTTCCTACTGCAGCCACAACCCTGTGCCCAAGCTGAAAACTGAGAAGAGGTCTTATCAGAAGCTGATGCCCGTGGGGCTGGATATGTGTCATAAAAATCAGTGTAAAACTGATGGATGTTTTTGTTCCAAAGCAACCCCTCGTTTACACGATGTGCTGATCTGATTTCTCATGGGCTAGAGCAAATGATGATTGTATGTGCAAGAGGTCAGCATTACCAATAACGTATTCCTCTCTCCTCTCTTCCAGACCCTTCCCTTCCGAGGAGACCACAGAGAACGATGATGACGTCTATCGGAGCTTGGAGGAACTGGCTGAGTAAGTGGCTGTGCAGAAAACAAACAAAAAGTCGCAGTTCAGTTTCAGCAAGGAATGATCAAAGAGGGAGGCCCGGCACTCAGATCCCAGCTGTCCTATTTTATGTTCTTGCCAAGAAATTTTTGTGCTGCTACAATAGTCTGGATTTTTTCCCCCATGTAGAGCGCTGGGAGACATCAATTCTAACAGAGCTCAATGGGAGGTAATCGGAGGCTAAGACTATGGAGATTCCTCCATAACTCTAAATCCTGTTTAAATCCACGGGGGCCGTATGTGATTCCCCTGATTGTCTGAGTCGGGAGTAGCTCAGAGAAGGGAGTACCTCCCCTTTAACTGTCTCCTCTCAGCAGCAGGTAGTTAGGGGATTACAGATCAGTAGATAATCCGCACAAGAAGGTCTTGTGCAGAGCGTAATTCTGGAAACTCCACATCACGTGCCCCGTTGCTCTGTTTAATCCTAACAGTGCACTCAGTACTGTACAGTTTGCAAAAATACACTGTCCCGGACCTGAGGAGCATGCGGTCCAGAAAGTCAGATACTTGGGAAATGGCCATACTGGAAAAACAAGAGATGGAGAAAATGTCATGGGGTCCCGTAGGGAATGGGAGAGATGGGTCAGTGAGTCTTTCTACTAGAGACCCTGAACAAGATCCTGACTGTGTGTGTACTGAGGAAACTGTCTAAATAGACAAGGCAAGGAGAAAGGAGGTATATTAATATCCCTATGTACAGATGGGGAACTGAGGCACAGAGAAGGAGATGCTGGAGGCCAGACAGGAACTCTATGGAAAAGGCTGGATTTGAATGCTGGTCTCCTGAGTCTCAGGCTAGTGCCTGCAGTGATTGGTTTGTGGGGTTCCTGGCTTTGGCACTCCCTGATCGGTGATTTTCACGCTTGGTGATGGGAGATAAGGGACACTCGCCTTTATGTTGTCACCAGAGTAAAGCTGGAATCTGGTTGCGGCTTTTGTAGTTCCACAATAGCATGTTCGTCTACATTGGGATTTTCACAGGAGCCGATGAGTACTGGTATATGGCAGTGGGGTGTCTAACTCCCTTAGGCTACAATGAAAATGTTAGCCAGTCTTTTTAGGGCTTCAAACACATGACTAATTGGATTTATATCTGATCATATGATGTGTTGTGGGAATGCCTTTGGCAGATCCGTTTCTGTCTTTATCTCTGGCGTCTGTCTCTGCTATTGTGACAATATTGAGGATTTTAACAACCTTGAACCAAATCACAGAGAGTGAAATCCTGGCCCCATTGATGTTGATGGCAAAATTCCCATTGACTTCAGCGGGGCCAGGATTTCAGTGCAATCCGTTTCATATGGGGAGAAAATTTGCAAGGGTGGATATGTGGCTTTATACAGTTAAATATTATTGTTCAACAGCGTAAATAATAAAGCTTAATCCAATGAGTTCCTTATGGCTTCAGTTATTACAAAAGTAAATCATAAATTGATACATGGAATGGAGTATATCTGAGTCCCTAACTTGTGGTTTGTTCCTGGCAGTGATAATTGAATACATTTTAACATGTATAGGGCTCCTTTCAAAAATAAGACTTTCCCCCTCCTAATGGTCTTAAAATCATTTTAATATTGAGTTTTAAAATTTGTGATTTTGATCCATATGCATGTTTTAAATTGGAGAATACATTTGTGTGTGAATTCCTGGTGTTTGCTAAAGTGATTAGGGCTATTGGAGCTGGCTGTGATCCAGGCAGTGTGGGCAGGCAATATTTTCCTTAAAGTAAATGTTTTCAGTCTGTGCTCCATACAAGGAACAGACTATACTTTAAAAAGAAGGATTCACACCTGTAATTACTTTGCTGCTGGTCTCTGCTGCTTCTAGGATGTGACTGTTCCTTTCTATCTGTATATGTTCTTCTATAACCCCCATTCCCAGATCACCTGAGTAAGGGATGGATTATTAATGGATTTTATCCTCACAAAGCCCCTGTGAGATTGGAGAAGTTTGCCCTTGATCTCTCTGTGCCTCAGTTCCCAATTGGTAAAATGGGACTAATATATTTCCTAAGTTCCTAATGGACTTAATACCCACTCCCATTGTCTTTCAATGAAAATAAGGCTCCTCGCTGTCCAAGTTTTGCTGCATTTTTTAACCCCACATTTCTCTCCTCCTCATGAGATCCAGGCTACAAAGTTTGTGGTTGCTCAGATCCGCCTGAGTACGATCCCATTGATCAAAGCAGGTGCATGTATGTCCACCCGAGCTGCCAGTCCCACCTCCAGCTGCTGTGTAGATGTACCCTTAGGAATGTCCTCAATATTAACGTTCTAGCTCCATGAGGGATGGCCTGAGAAGCATGATCCATTAGTAGTGGTCTCTCGTTCTGTCTTCCACAAGGAGACTCTAATTTGAGATGCACAATACCAAATACTGTGCAATAATGTTGCATCCTGACAAGCCCAGGATAGCATGAGAAAAGAAGAGGTCGTTCCTGAGCCGGAAATGATTCACTATCCCAAATATCTTTAGCATCCAGCGGCCATGGGGAAGGTACAAGCCCATCCTTAAATGTTTCTCAGGTGCTAGGAAATGATTTTCACAGCAAGCTGTAAAAGGATCCAATTCCAGGAAGTACAACCACTATTGAACAGCAAAACCGCATGTAACAATCTTCCCTACTTTGTAAACCTTTCATTGCTTTTTGCTGCTCTATATTTTTCCCCCCATTAGCTACCCAGACACGATTCTACTGCAGATTATTGGACCGTTCCCCCCTCTCAACTATTTCTAAAATGGGTTGTAGCCCTGTTCTAAAAATAACTGCCAAAGCTTCCATCAATAATGGAGCCCAATTATCCTCGTTAACTTCAGCCCTGGGAAACAATTTGTATAGTGGGGCTGCTGAGAGCCATTGACCGAAACTGTAAACCCTGTATATGATGGAAACCACTTCAAGCCAGGGGGTGCAGCAGCACCCCTAGTTCCAGCACCTATACTTCAGTATGGTAGGACACAGCCTGGGATGGATAGCCACTGCAAAGGAATGCAACATAGAGCATTTACATACGTAGTAAATAAACGGAGTTGGTCTAAACTGCTCCCAATTGAGAGTTTTATTATTAACTTAAATGGGAGCAGAGTTTGGCCAATACTGAGTACTTTTGCAATCTCATCCTTAATGCCTCTAATGCACACAAGTGGAATTGCAGGAGATATAATGGCACTAACCTAGTATTTGGATGGACCAATACATACATGGGGCCAAGCAATCCCGTTGGGTGAAATCTGGTCCCCACTGAAGTTAATGGCAAAGCTGCTGTTGACTGCAGTCAGGTTAGGTTTTCAGTGATACTGCTTGTGTGAGTGAAGCGAGCAGGGTTTGGCCCACATGTTCATTTATGTATTTGAGAGGGTTAGGAGTACAGCTGGCTGTGCATGTTCCAGCCAGAATATTTTCTGACCAAAAATGCAGTTTCCACAAAATAAAAATTTTTCATGGGAAAATTTCAGTGTTACCAGTACAAAATATTTAGTTTGATCTAAAGCAAAATACTTAATTTTGATGAACTTATTCAAAGCCTTTCATTTCAAAGTTCAACAAAACATGACACTGTGTTTCCCCATCAGCATGTTGCCTTACAAGAGCTGTAGTTCCGGCTTGCATTCTCTCCTAGGGCCAGGCACCCCGAGGACTGCATGCCCCATAACGCAATGAGGATTTCCCTCTCACCGAGCTGTGTGGTTCATCATGGGAGATGCATGAATCTAGGTGCATCATCAGACGTTGTCCAGCCATGGGAACTTGGCCCAAAGGCAAGAATGTGGGTATCTGGCTCCCAAACAATGACTCCCATGAGGCAACACACCTGTGAAGAATGAGATTTAACATTGAACTGACTTGAAACAAAGACTTTCAGGTCAGTTCAGTAAACCAAAACAAACATTTTAATTTCTGGAATGTTGAAATATTTCATTTTGATCAAAAATATTGAAATGAAGCATTTTGATATTTCCAAATACAAATTTTTCAGAACTTCTGTTTGGTGAAAAGCTTTGAAATTTCAATTTTTCATCTTCTAGCTTAAGTGATAGTAAGCTTTTGAAGCAAGAGAATCTGTGTTCCAGCCACGTTTTCTCTACAAAACTCCCAAGAAGCCAGGGCACGCAGCACGCTGACAACTGGGAAATCCTCAATGGCCATAGAATTGTTACATTATTATTATAATTACTGTAAGAGGAACAACAACATTCTGTGGCAAAAGAAAAATCTCTGACTGATATAAATCAATAGAACTGTGCTCAGTGTGGTTACGTGTATCGTACAAACAAGCTGTTTCTTTCAATGCAAGTCAAATTTGCCACAGGGAAACTTGTGCGTGTAAAGAACGTTCATGCCTTGATGCACACATTGTGCTTTCAGATTTGAGGTTCCGAGTCGTGTATTCTGAACACAGAATTGCCTGTCAAGGGAGTGGGGGCAACCCATTCAGAAGATGGAGAGATAATTATTTGCAACAACAGTTCATAAAAATTGGACTGATCATTGAAAGGGAGGTTAAGAAAAAAACAAATCTTTCAAGGGAGCTAAAGGTTGCTGAGTTTCCTGCCTCCGCCCCCTGTGTTTTCTTTTCAGTTAGCCAGATGGCTGACTGGAGAAAGCTGGTGTAGTGGGGCAGATGGCAAGGCCCAGTGAGTTTAAGCAGTGCAAGCGCAGTGCTGTGAGTAGGGGATCAGGAGAGGAGGGGGATCATTTTGCTGTACTGTGCAGTTTCTCTTGGAGTCCTGTGATATCAAATGTTTCAGCTTGCCACAGAGAGGTCTGATCACAGAGTTTATGGGGAAAAGGCTGCTGAAAATGATAGAGGCTGAGCTCTCATCCAGAACTGATCCAGATGCTGGTGATAACACAATAGCCCGTTTCACCGGCACCAGCTGATAAAAATCAAAGCACTGTTTGTCCTAAAGGACCTCTGGTGAGTCTGGTAGCCGCCCCCTCCCCCCATCACGGCTGACTTGATTTGATCATTCTGAAATCAACTCTGATAGATGGCTGTCCAATCTAGCATTGACTGTATCTACAGATGGCCATATCCCAGCCTCCCTTGATGGTTTCTTTAATTGCCCTCTTCTTTCTTACAACTCTAAGTTTTACTTAACATTTAACCTAAATTTTCTCTCTTGACTCTTACACCCATTCTGCTTATTTTGTCGCATTAGATTTATGAAGCCAATCGGTCCCTGTCCTCTTTACATCATCAAAAAGCTTCTGTAGGGTGTATCTGATCAACTGTATCCAGTATTATTATGGCGCAGTCCTTTTATGCTCATAAAAATCCAGCAGTCCCATTTTGGCTTCATTGGCCTACACGTGTTGTTCTGGTTCATTTCACATCATCTGACGGCAGAGCTTGTCAATCTCCATGATGAACTGGAGTCCATTTAAAAAAAAAAAAAAAAAAGGTGTTTCTTTGATCCTTTCTGAAATGAGGAATGTCCCAATACTGGGAGATTCTGTACATCAGTTTGTTTTGGGTTTTCCCCAAACAGCTGTAAAGTACATGTGGGGAAAACTTAGGACAATGTGTTTTGAGCAAGACCTGAGGAGGCGAGGGAAGAACAGGGTTGTTACAGGAAAACCTTGTAAGGTAAGTTACATTGGGTTATGGTTAAGGCACTGGAATGAGTGTCCAGAAATGTGGGTTCAGTCGACACTTCCTGTGTGATGGGACAAGCTGCTTAACCTCTTAAAGCCTCACTTCCCTGTCTGGAAAAGAGGAGGGATTGTTATCCCCTTTTCCCACCTCTTTCTGTCCTGTTCATTTAAACTGTCCATTCTCTGGGGGCAGGGCCTGGCTCTTATATGTACATACAGTGCCTAGCGTCACGGGGCTCCCCTCTGAGATGGGGCTGCTAGATTCTGTTATAATACACAATCATAGCTGCATTGTCTAGGGGAATGTGGAGAACATTAGATTTGGCAAAGTGACTATATCCCTATCCTGTCCTTTTTAAATACCTCACTTCAGGTGGGTGCATATTCCATGCACATGCCAGGAATGTAGTTGCAGGGTGGTCCTGAAGTTATTGGACCCAAGTAGAGTGCACTGTAGCTCTCAGGGTGAACAAGCTTTCCAGGGTAGAATTTGAACCCAAGCCTGCAGAGGAGGCCTCAGTCTTAACAGAACTCAAATGCTCAGCCATCCTGACACGGAAACGTATATCCCTTAGAAACACTTGTGTTTGAGAGGGTTGGGTTTATGTGATTGGTACTAGCATTACAGTAGTGTCTCACGGTGCCTACCAAGATCAATAGCCCATTGAGCTAGACAGGATATAACAGCCCCTGCCCCAAAGAGCTTACAGTCTCCAAGGGTCCATCCACCTGGAGTGGGCAGGTGGAATTGCCAGCTGGAGAAGACATCAAGCTAGCGTGCTAAAAATAGCATAGCTGGGCAGTGCAAGCCGTGGGAGTAGCTAACTCACTGAGTATGATCCCATCTGAGACCCTAGGCACGTACTTGGGGTGCCTAGACCCCCCCCCCCCACACACACTGCTCACGTCACTGTGGCTATGCTGCTATTTTTAAGATACTAGCTCAATCAGACAAAATGGGATGCAGACGGAGTGGGAGGGAAAACAAGCACAGAGACAAGGTGACTTGCTCGTGGTCACCAAGCAGGTCAGCGGCCAAGCCAGGAATAGAATGCAGGTCTTCCGAGCCCTGATCCTGTGCCCGGTGCTGCCTCAGTGAATGATGGAAGACGCCAATATTGCTTCCTCTAACATGACCATGTTAGATGATTTGCAATGTGTCTTCTCTGAAGGAGTTGGGTTTTAATTAAACTTTTCAAAGATGCCTGTCATTGGGCTGCTTTTTCCCCCCCTTTGGGTTTGACCATGTGCGAATTGATTAAGTATGCCTAGGATCTTCAAACGTCCCTCATGTGTCCTGATTTCTGTCCTAATGTCATTGTATTCCTCCTTTGTTGAATAAATGTGGCACTTGTCTTTGATTCATAGCTTAGCAGGCAAAGATGCAAGCTTGAATCGTCCTAAGGAAGCCAAGTTTAACTCTCAGTGATAATCCAGCCTACCCACTACTGAGATTGTAAGGTCCTTAGGGCAGTGATGGACTGTGTTCTGCGTTTGTACAGAGCCTAGCACAGTGGGGTTCTGGCCCATAACTAGGACTTCTAGACACTGATAATACAAATAATAATACCCTATTCAGCACTGGCACCTGGGCTGAGGGGTTTGCTAACACGAAAATTAGTTTCCCACTAGTGGAATTGTTGATACAATACAAAACCACCTCCTTCCCTCCCTTTTCACATCTGTGCGTATTGGATTTATGTCTTTTGTGTCTCTCAAATCTGTCTGAGGAGGAATTTCCTTCAGGATTTTCATTACGAAGTGATATAGGACATGTTGCTACTCGTGGGGCGGTGAGATCAGCAGAGAGCTAACTTTGGTTGCCTGACTAAAGCCTTGTCGACAGTCTAGGCATGTTTGGACTCATAATTCTCCACTCATGCACAAGACCACCCAGAGGATTCAGGGGGCCTGGGGCAAAGCAATTTTGGGGGCCCCTTCCATAAAAAAAATTGCAATACTGTACAATACTATATTCTCGTGGCGGGGCACAGGGCAAATTGCCCCACATGCTCCCCACCCCCACAGGCGGCCCTGGGAAAAATAAACCTTCCGCATCTTGGCACAAACCCACTTTTGAGAAAACTTCTTTACAAGATACCACTGGTTCTCAACCATTGTTCAAGCCAGATTCTTCTCTTGGGAAGATATTGAAGGTCAAAGACCATTTTACCCAGAGGGACTGACTGAAAGCCCATAGGATACTGAGCCCCATCCTCAGTACCACTCTTATTTCTTTTATAAACCTATATGGAGTTGTCTACGCAGTGAGTTAGAGTTTGGCGAGCCGGGGTGTGAATCTACAGCTCGCTAGCTTGCTGTGCACTTAGAGTGATCTAAATATGGCTTTGCTCAAGGCATTAAAATGTATCATACTTTTTACTATTTCCCTTCCTTTAAACACTGTTGCGTTGATGTGTCGGGCACAGCTGACTTCTTCAGTACACTGGAAAGCATTACAAGACTTTCAGAGAAAGTGACCCTGGATCCTGACGGTTCAGCAGCTAATTTTTGTTTTGTTTTGTTTGGGGGCATATTCACCCTTGGTGTAACTCCAGTGCGGTTCGTGCGCTCATGCCAGGGACAGATTTGCTAACAGACTTTGCTTTGTCTCAGAAAACATATTGTTCCGTGGAAAGGATTTGGATACACACATGCAAACACAGTGGGTGTTGTGTGAGACTCATAACGAGAGCGGCACTGCTAGAACGCAGCTTATGGAAATGCCTTGCAAAATGTAATCTGGGTGAAACCAATAGGATTCTACAGCAATTCCTGTGCAATCCTATAGCTCTTGCTTAGCCAGGAAAGGTCACTCAAGGCGCCACAAAAAAAAAAAAAAAAAAGTTTCCTTCACAAGCAGATTTGAAGCAGGAAAGTAGCAGAATACTCAGTTATTGACTGAGCTTTATTTTCCTGACAAATTGACCCCTCTGCGCAAGTGTTCCCAACGCTGCAAACAGTCAGGCTAACGAGAAGCCTCTTTAAAGCCAGAAACTAGCGCACACAGCACAGTCCCCCATGCTGCACCAGGGTCGCTGCCCTGCAACAAAAATGTAAATTGCCCTTTGATCCCCCCCCTTGCCTGTCAGCCTGTATCTTGATGTTATCAGGGAAGCAGGGAAGTGGTACCACCTCTGATTCTCCCCTGGGGCCTTTCCATGATATATGATCACACAGGATAAGGGTGGTGCCACCCTCCAGCATGAACAGGCAGCCACATATGTTAAAAGGTGCGACTGTTTCTATCAGGGGAGTGTACATCATACAGATGCCATTGGTGTCAGTGGTTTGCCCTGGTTTCAACAGAAGCAGGGTCGGACACTCTGTCAAGTGCATACGATGAAGCAATCCCTGCAGTATCATTGCTCATATCCCATGTCTCTGTGAAGCTCTTACCTGGGAAGCGGGAGATGCTGTGGAATGCAGAGTTTGGGCCCACTTGGCTGGGGTGAATATTGTGGAAAGTCGCACTTCTTTCTAGTCAGTTTTACTTTTTGGTTTCTGTGTACATTGCTGATAGCTCTTGTGATGAGTCTTGCAATATTTGGGGGTTTCTTAAAGACCCAGCTCCTGGAGTCAGGTGATTACATGAGACTATCAGCTTTTATTTTAAAATACTAAGTCTCTAGCTCTCATGGTTGCAGAGAAAAGCATGGAAAAAGTGACTGCTAAAGGCTCAAAAGCAAGGCAAATAAAGATCTGTTTTAAATAATGATATTAAACCAGTGTCCTGATGGTAGAACAACTAGGGCTGGCAGTAGTGACGGCTCTGCCATAACACCGTGATGTGTGGATTGCTAGGACCACAGAAGGAACAAAGAAATAATTGATTTAGAAATACTTCATTGAAATAATTCAGTTAAAATTCATTTTAAACTCCTTTTAAAATGTTTCTATTAATACTAGATTTTATACAACTTTAAAAAAATTATTAAACAGCTACAGTTCTGGCCTTACGTTATCCAAGAATCTCCCTCCGAAGAGTTGTGAGTTTCAATCTCTGTTTCTTTCGTATACAGCATCTTTCTCCAAACATATATTTGCAGTCAGCTGCTTTGATGGATGCTAAACCTGGGCACAGTATGTGTGAGATCCTTCGGTTCGCATCCCTAGATATCAAGTAGCGATGCTGCAGCTTTATGAAAAGTCCAGTAGAATTTAATAGAAAGTTTTAACCTTTCTCTGAGGGTTTTTAAAACACATTTTATAGACCAGAGAACTGTATCTTGTAGAATAGAGAATGATATTGCTGCTGCACACTTTTATAAGATGACTAAAAATCCTTTGGCAAGGAGATCATTCTCTATAGACCAGGGTAAAAATTTTCAAACCACTGATGTGACTGAGGGAGCTTTTGTCCTATTTTCAAAAGTGACTTTGGTCCCTTGACACAGAGGCTCCTTAGCAAAGGATCCCTGATTCTTTGCAAACTCCTCTCACCTCAGTCCTGACAAACTCACTACACCAAGCACATGTCTTACAGCATATTTATCTATGAAGAGTAGCATATAACTTATCTATGGAAAGTTTGTAACTTGTCAAGCTTCATAATCATTGTGAGATGTATGTATGTTGATGTAATATTTAAGGAATAATGTATTGATATTGAAAGTATGCTTTATGGACTTGGAGTAAAAATTGGTTACCCAGAGATAATGTGTCTTGATGACGGCCCATAGGGGGAATTATCATTCTCCCCTCATTCCCCCCTCATCCGCCTCTGTTTACCCAGTGATGTAATGCAAAGCTGAATTGTTTAGCCTTGCTCAGTCCCAAGACTTCTAATGGAAAACCGTCAACGGCAACTGCAAACAATCGAAACAACTTGAAGGTGTACAAAGGAACTTACAACAAGACAGGAGAGGGTGCTGTCTATGAATAGAAACAAAAGACTCTTTCGATGTGAGATGGAGGAGGGAGAAACACTTGGTATCTAGTCACTGAGGAAACCCCTTGTGGAGTGCAAGTGCTTTCGTGAATGTTTGGATCCTGGTTCTTGTGAAACTGGCCAGCTCTGCAACAGCATAACTTTGGGGGGAAACCTACTTTATTAAATAGAAAAGGTAACTATCAATAAGCGTAGACCCAGGTTTGTGTTTTGTGTTTTGTATTGTTCCCATTTGTTCACACCACACTCTCTTGTTTCTAGCTAAATCACTATTCTTTCTTAAATGAACTTACTTTTGTTTATTAGACGTGCTCACGAGTGCGGTGCATTTGACAGGAGTGGTGGTTTAAGGTGAAACTGGTGATCTGCAGTACACTGCACCTTCGGGAGCAGAGGATTTGGATTTTCTGTGAGTAGCCAGAGCTGGGTATCCCAGGGGAAAGCTTCAAAGGGACGCGGGGACTGGGGTACATGTCCTGTTAACCTGCAAGGCAGAAACTGGGCTAGCACAGCCCAGAGGAGGCTGGTAGAGTTAGAGAGCTGACACCCACGTAGGCAAGATACCATCACACTGGAGGCAGGGGATAACAACATGACTCTGTCCTGGGTGCCCCCAGAACCGTCACAGGCCCTTAGGCGCCTGAAGCCCATTTTAATAAGACTTAGGCTCCTATGGCTCCTATGGTCTTAAATCAGGTTTGAAAACAGGAATGAGGCTCTTTTGAAAATTTTATGCCAGATCCTCAGCTGGCTTAACATTGCACGTCTCTGATTGAATCCATGGAATGATGCTATTTATGTCATCTGAGCATCTGGCCATTGTTCATTGTCACTGTGGTACCATGTTATTAAGTTGCTGCAGACTAAAATCCTTTTGATGTATTTTTTTAATAGTGGTCTATTTCCAGCTGGGGCACGTGACTTGCAAAGATCGATGAAAATCAATATGCGAAAAGCACTGATGTCAACAGTAATATACAAAGCAGAAGGATTCTACAACCTACAGTCTGTCCTGGGAGATTCTGTCCAATATACACATTTGATAGTTCACCACAAGAATAGCAGTCCCTCTCCACTTCTCAGCAAAGGTTTAAAAGGAAAATGCTTTTGTAAATAAGGTCCTGAGACTTCATTATTGTAATACCAGTGCTGCTTGCTGATTGGAGCTCTAGAACTTTGCATTTAAATGACAGACTCAAATTGCTTCCCACCATCTCTCCGGTGATGTGGGTATTGTCATCCCCATTCTACAGACAAGGAAATTGAGGCACAAAGAGGTTAAATAACTTGCCAAAGGTGACACAGCAAGTCTGTCGCAGAGCTGGGAATAGAACCCTGTGTTCTTATTCCTGATCTCTTCTAACTACAGGTGCATCCTTCGCTTTTACTAAGTGCTGGGCTGCATTAGGAAGTATGAACAGTAGTGATTAATGGGAAAAGCCACAGGTGTCAAAATAAGCAAACAAAATTCCTGTTGAGGTGTTAATGGACCATTCTGGAGCTTTTAATCATGTTAATTACTGTTATCAATGAGACTGCTTGTGTGAGTAACAGCTACATACATGACTCTTAGCTGCTCTCACACACAATTCTGTCATTGTTAGTGCCTCTTCTGGTTAGTGGGAATTAGCAATGTTCCCTCATCCCCTAAATTCTACGCTTCAGCCCCAGGATGGATTAATCTAACTGATGCTTGTGTTTCTCAGTGTTTCTGTTGCAGCCTGTCATTCAGAAAATGGTTTGCACTTTGATATTAGGAGCATAATTGCAGTGCAAGACCCCAGTCTTAGTCTGAGGGAGAGCTTGTCTGTCTTGCCAGGGTCCCTGAACACTGAGAGATGGGCTGAATGGAGGAGGCTGGAAGTGGGAGTTCTGAGCCTCTGTGCATTGGGGTTCTTGAGCCACTGTGCCTGTGGGGACAATCTAGTCCTAATGATGATGATTCTAGTCAGTGGCTGTAAAAGCCAGCAGGGTGCTTATGGTCAAGGGTGAGAACCTTCGCAAGAAGCTGATTCAGAGGATTAAAGAGGAGAGGAGGGGAAACTCAGGGAGAAATACGCTGGAATGAATGTGGGGATGGAAGAGTCAAACCCTCAGTGAAAATAAGTCACAGAATCAACTTTTACCCTAATAGAATTCTGCCTGATGTGCCCCATGTGATATTTAGACTCCGTTGTCTGTAACCTGTCATGTGACTCACTGTTCATTCTGTATTCAGCGTCCCACGCTTAGTGGCTGGTCCACCAAGGATGGAAGCCTCCTACTGCTGCCACCTAGAGAAATGACTCCTTTAGATCAAATGGCAGAGACTCATGATTTTAGTGCCTGAAGTGGTATCAACAAAAAGAACGAGGAGTCCTTGTGGCACCTTAGAGACTAACAAATTTATTTAGGCATAAACTTAAAAAACAGCCCTGAAGTCCCACCCCCTCCTGATTTCATTTGGTGTAAACTGCCACATGGTGTAAACTGCCACATGGATTTCTCATTCTGAAACCTTGGCTTGACTGTCAAAGGTGGTGTGGGTTCTCAGCACCGTGGACATTAACCCATCTGTGACTTTAAGCCAACTTGTAACTCAGGAAGGCCACCCCACTCACTCATGTGGTTGTGGTTTACTCCTGGGCCTTAATCAAAGGGAGAGCTTGATCCTTGTCCTAGAGAGCTCGGAGTTAAATGCTGGTTGCTGGAGAGTGGAGTTGGGCGGGGGAGGTTTGTATAGTAGGTTGTACAGTGTTAGCTGCAGTGAAGGGCTTTCTTCCTCATTCTGTCTGCTTCCCACAGCCTGCGCCCTTGATGATGACACCTACCTACCTAACATCAGGATGGTACAGGGCTGTCAAGAGAAACTCTTCAGGGGTAAATGGCGGCCCCATGCCATCTATCTAGAGCAAGTTAACGACACTGTCTCTTCTGTTTATCCTTGGGGGCTTTGGCAGCAGGCTGGCAGATCTCTGTCACCAGCGTTGAGACTTCCCATCATTCAAAGCTCTACGTGTTACTGAGCTGGGCTTCATGAGGCTGGGAGACGATCAGTCAGTCTGTCTACGTTTTGGGCCCATGTGACCAGGAGACATTTGATCTATAGTGTTGGTTTTGTTCCAGATCTTCCCTATGGTCAGGATGCACGTTAGAGTGAGGACTGCAGGGAAGCCAGCGGCAGTGCAGGAGCTGGAAACAGAACGATGCTCTGGCACCGAACACTGAGACTTCTAGTCGTGGCAGTGCAGTAGATGTGGGTGCTGGGCTGGCATCATTCAGGGGCTTCACATGGGGCTCTTTTGCCTTGGTCACCCCGTCCATTGTCCTGCTGGCTGATAGAAGGAATAGCAGGTGCGGTATTAACTCAACCATAAGCTTCCTAATGACTTTTCAACCACCAGAATGATGCATGGCGATGCAGCTAGAAATCTGATAGGTGCCTGCTGGAATGGAAGATAAATGGGGAATCTGGAGATAGTCGCTCTGGCTGTGGAGAAGAGCTCAGAATACAAATATTGGGACAGATAATAACTGCAGCGATGGCACTTGGAAGAAGGGAAGATGGATCGCTGGCTATTAGTGGGTATTACAGCAGCTACAGCGTATCGCTCGGTAGGAACAGAGTTGATACAGAACACCGGTGCATTTATTTAAAAACATACTTTTATTGACTACATCTCTATTTAGAAATGGAAATAATGGCGTGTAAAAGAGAAATAAAACCCACTTTTGCAAATATTTTTGGTCTTGTTGTCTGGCCAGCCCTGATCCTGAGTTGGATTTTGTGTCTATATTACTCTCTCCTTCTCTGTTGCAAGGCATTGGGACTTCTACGTGCTCCCTTCTATTTCTGGCAGAAGGAGATGTTCTTCGCACAGCTAAGAATGTTTGTTTGCCCTCTTCAAAGCTTTTCTGAGAGCAGGCCTCTCAGTCAACTATGATTCTGCAGAATATCACATTATTCTCTGTGCCTCTTAGCTACCTCTGTATTGATGTGTTAACATCTTTGGCTGGTCAGTCAGCAGTTTGCTTTGAGTTTCATCCTGAAGAGTTGTTTATGTTTTTTCTAGAGAGAGTTAAAATAATTCAAATCCAGGCTTCTAAAAATACATTGCCTAGCACAGAGACAAGTTAGAAATCGTTCAGGGAGTGGACTCAGCCATTGTTCAACCCAGATTCTTCTCTTTGGAAGGTATTGAAGGTCAAAGATCATTTTACCCACAAATCTGGTATTTTGCACTAAGCTTAGTGCAGGTAGGGTGACCAGATGTCCTGACTTTATAGGACTTTATAGTCCTGCGTCTGACGGAGTGGGTATTCACCCACGAAAGCTCACGCTCCAAAACCTCTGTTAGTCTATAAGGTGCCACAGGATTCTCTGACTTTATAGGGACAGTTCTGATTTTTGGGTCTTTTTCTTATATAGGCTACTATTACCCTCCACCCCGTCCTGATTTTTCACATTTGCTGTCTGGTCACCCTAAGTGCAGGTTACTCTATTACTGCAGCCTAAAAGAAGCAGGGTGGATTTGCTTAGATTGCAAGTCCTTCAGTCCAGGGATCATTATTATTATTTGCATTACCATGTTTGTACAGTGCCTAGTGCAGTGCATTGATCAGTGACTGGTACATGCTACCTCAGTGTAAATAATACATCAGAATAGCTGAGATCAGCATTTAGCCTCTTTTAGATTTACTGAGCCACTGAATGAAACAAACGCTATAAATCCAAAGCCCATGTTTCTTTGATTTTCTCTCTCTCTCTCTCTCTCTCTCCCCGTGTGTGTGTAAAGTAAAAGAAATGTGTTTAAAATCAAGCTAAGGCCAGGTTCATGTTTCTAGTTCAATATCACCAATCCCAAGTGTTCAAAAATCATGAAATTGGTGTAAAAATCATGAGACTTTTACAAAACGTTGGTTTCTTCTCATTTGCCTTCTGTTTTTTTCCCCACAAGTCTGTAGGGTGAACTTGAGCTGTGTTTTCAAATTTTTCTCACAACCATCAAGGTAGAAACTCACTCTGCAACAACAAAAGCTGAGATTTGCATGTATTCACATGACTCCAGGAGCTGGGGCTTTAAGAAACACACTAAAAATCACAAGACTCACAGTAAAATCATGGGAGTGGGCAATGGCTATTTGAATGTGGCTGTCATCTCTGTGTCTTCCTCTTGCATCCTGATTTCCCCAGTGGGATCAACCCCATTGGACCTGTGCACTTGTGTAGAGTCCTATGAAAGTCAGCAGGGCCCCATGCACGTGCAGAAGTACCTCCATATAGATCTGACTCAGGGCCAGCTCCAGGCACCAGCTTATCAAGCAGGTGCTTGGGGCGGCAACTCGGGAGCGGGGTGGCACTTTCAGGTATTTGGCGGCAATTCGGCAGAGGTCCCTCACTCCCGCTCGGAGCGAAGGACCTCCTGCTAAATTGCCTCAGATCGTGATCGCAGCTTTTTTTTTTTTTTGGCTGCTTGGGGCGGCAAAACCGCTGGAGCCAGCCCTGATCTGACTCCAGATCTGGGATCTGTATCAATCCAGTGGGGCCCAATCAGAGTCTCTGTGCACTGCCATAATAATTATATTTATTAATAAAAATAATAACAATAAAGATCTGTTGCTTAAATATAGTCTCTTTGTGTGCTGCTCTCCCCTCCGCCTGAACCTTCCCCAGTTCTTCTGGCTGTGTGGGGATCTTCTCTAGCATTTCAATTACTTGTGCAAGCAAAGGTTGCCAGAGCACAGCTTTGAACACAGGATGTGTGATTCTATTACACACAGCGTTTAAAGAAAGCTTTGGCACAAAGCGGCAATATTTCCCCTTGTGCTACAAAAAACAAAGCTTTGTGTTTTGGTTGCAAGATTGCCACAAGTGTTTGAGTTGAAAGAAAGAGAGAGAGCACAGTTCAGATGCCCTTTTGGAAGTTTACAGCTCAGGCAACTGTTAGCATAAACTTGACCTGACAGTTCAAGGTCTCAGAGAGCCACATTGCTGTTTTTAACCCTGTAGAATTTATTAAGCCCATTAACACTTATAATTAGGCTTGGAAGGATTAGATTTTTATCGGTAAACGTCGATTTCCCGGTACACATACAAACTGGTGACAAAATATTTTCTTTGCTGAGGATCAAAATGTACAGATAGGTAACGAAAGACAAGTGCAGCTTGAGAACTTGTTAGAGTTTGATTTAAGGACAGTTAGGTTGTATATTTTGATATGTGATGTTGACAATTTGGGTTATATAAAGCTTTAACTTTTTCAATTTCGGTGTCTACTGTCGTTAAACAATAATCATCTGGACTCCCTCCCACACCACCCCCCAATAAATGCCCACAACTGTGAAAATTTAAATTGATTAAAAAATGCTTAAAAATAAACATCGCTGTTACCCGTCAAAATTATTTTTTAAAAAATAAAAGCGTAATTGTGCCAAGCCTACTTCTAATGGTGCCTCGGGATACGGACGGCTTTGGGAATGTGGGTAACAGAGTGTAAGTGTGGTATCAGACATATAGGAGATGGTCAGAGTAATAGATATTTAGCACCTGAAAAATAAGACTGTAGAAATCCTACACAGAATTATTTTTCTGCTGCTCGCAGTCGCTCATTCTCTCTCTGCGAAGGTACGTGTATGTGCCAATGATTAAAGACTGGATTCTAAGCTCTTCAGAGCTGGGTCTGTGTTTTAATATGTGTTTGTACATCAGCTACTACAGGCAGGTCCCAGCCCTATTTGCAGGCTCTGAGTGCTGTTACAGGGCCAATAGTACCAATAAAGAGCATATGAGCTACTGCTCCAGGCCCTCCTGTGGCCCAGATTCATCCCTGGTGTACATAAGGGCTAATCTGTTGGAGCTAATGGAGCTGGCCCAGGTCTGAATTTGGCACCATGGATAAAATGCGAGATCCATCAGCTGGTGTAAATTGGCTTAGATCCATCTGAGGCAATGGAGCTACGCTGATGGATAGTAGCTCAGGGTCTGAGCTGGTATTTACTAAGTGGAATAGGAATAAATGGCCAGTTTCTTCATGTGCTGACAGTTCATCAATGCCGTGGGGCAGCTGAAAGAGTAACCAAGTGTCCAGAACATTGATCCTGTTTCTTTCATCTGCTTCATAGCGAAGAAGCAACTGGGTGCACATCTGTGTTTTCAGGGGCCTCATCAGCCGCATGCATTTCCCCTAAGCCAGTCGGAAGGCAAGTTTCTGGAGGAATGAGCACAGGGCTGGGAGTGAGGAGGACTTGTGGTCTAATGGTGGCTTTGCCACTGATTCCCTGTGTGACCTTGGGCATGTCCCCTTACCTCTCAGTTGGTTTACCCATATGTAAAAAGGGGTAATAATGCTCTTTGGGGCAGGGACTCTCACTCGGTGTTTCTATAGTACCCTGCATCTTGGCCCCGATCTTGTCTGTAGCCTGTCTACACTGCACACTAAGCCCAGGTCTGTGGGACCCAGCCTTGTAGACCCGATGTTCCCAAGCCTGTGCTTGAGCATCCACACTGCATTGTAAACCTGGGTTAACCATTGCTGAACCCAAGTCTCTCAGTCATGCTAACATGTCCACGCTGTACTGTGCAGGCCTTCTGGTACGGGTCTGCGGCTTGAGCTGCATCCACACTCCAAAGTGACAGGGCTCAGAACCAAGTCATGGTGGGACTTGGCCTCTGACCCACCTGCCTAGCAGGGTCCCGAGTGCTTGCTGAGCCGAGTCAGACTGATCTGTGTGTGGACAGAAGAGGGCCTTGGGCTCCACCCGGAGTCGAGCCCAGGCTTAGTGTGCAGCGTACACATCTCCTGAGAGGTCAGACTGGATGATCACAATGGTCCCTTCTGCTCTTGGAATCATGAATCTGTGAGCCTCCCAGGGGTGTTGGCAGGACTAATTAACTGATGTCTAACGAGTGCTTAGAACAGACAAAGTGCTATAAACAGCTGCAGTGTTTGGGGCCAGGAGGGGAGCCAGTTTCTACTGATGTTTGAAATAGGCTGGTCTGTTAGAAGTAATACAGCTGTGGAGTTTTACCTTAGATCCTGGTGTAAATGTAGGTGTCATTTGAGTTGCAATAGTGCCCGTAGGCCTCAGCTAACAGCACAAACACTTAGCAAGATGGTCCCTGTCCTGAAAAGCTCCCAGTCTAATAGAGAAGACAGACAAAAGCAGGGGAGGGAAATAAAAGTGCACAGAGAAGCCAAGGCAGAGCCAAGAGTAAGATCCAGAGCTCCTGACTCCCACTCCAGTTTCCTATCCACTAGACCATGCTACCTCGTGATGACAGTTACGGTCCCTGGGCTTACACCGCAAAGTGTTTTGCATCGCTCCAGCATCCAAGTGGGCAGTGTGGAGGTGAAATCATACTGTGGTAGCTGATACCAAAAAAGTGCCTCCTTAATGAAAAATGGGAAAGAGAAATGAGGACGTTACCATTTTTGGGGGTTCTCCCTCTTCCCCCTCCCCCATTCTTTACTGGATGCTATGGCTCACTTGCATAATCTACCTATAGCGAAAGTTTCCTCTGTATTTCTAAACCCTCTTGTTCTCCTTTCAGTGAACATGATCTGGGGGAGGATATTTACGACTGCGTCCCTTGTGAAGATGAAGGCGATGATATCTACGAAGATATCATCAAAGTGGAAGTTCAGCAACCCATGGTAACAATTGATGTATTTTAAATACCATATCTTGAAGGGGGGGGTTAAAAACAAACACGCAATGCACCCTCTGATGAAAGATAATGTTCTCAAACTTGTTTGAGTCATTCCTTGGAAATGGGCTGGTTGGCAGGGGAAAGAGAGACAGTGAGAGGAAGAGTGATCGAGCTGATCCTGTAGGGTTTCTCAAAGGCTTTTCATGGTGCTGTCATCTAAAGGATGGGAGGAAAGAAGTTCTAAGAATCCCCATTGTAAAGGAGTGCAAAAATACGAATGCGCTGCTAAGCCAAAGCAGCGTGTGTCGCTTCATCCCTTTCTAAGGCGAGCGATGTGACTCATACCTGCACGATTAGCCTGTTGTGTGTCTGACACTGCAAGTATTCTTAGATCCAGGTGAGTTGCAGATATTTGCAATGAAAATGTAGTTTTTCTCTTGGATATTTTTACTTTACCACTTAAAATCTACCAGCTCTGGTATATCCTAAAGCTCAGATTTACGAAGCTGCCTAGGAGGGTTGGATGCCTGACTCCCTGAATTAATTGTAATGGATATTTGAGCATCCAAATCCATTAGGCAGCTTTGAAAGTCGCAGCCAAAAGTTACATGAGGTTGGGAATTGTAACAGGGCTCTAGGCTCTACAGGGCCATGGACACCAGTGGAAAGGCTCATGCTGATTTCAGTGGGCCTTGGATCAGTCCCTATTGCTTCTGTGGTACCAAGCTTTGTCTGGAATTTCTCAGGAATGAAATTCTCCCCTGTGCAGAGGGGTCGGGACAACGCTGACAAACCACCTAAGTTCTATTTTGAGGACTTCAGTGCTGCCTACGTTACTCTGCATGGCAGAGAATTTCTCCCTTAGAGCATTTACTCTGTGAACGAAGCCATGTGTTGTCTAGGAACAGAGGGGTATATTACACTGAATGCATATGGAAAATGTCCTTCTGGAGCATGCTACCAAATAATTAGTATCATGAAAAAGGATACAAGCCAAGGAGGCTCTTTTCCCAGCTAAACGTTTAGATGCACTACATTTGTTGTTTCTGCTGATGGAAAATTTCAAGAGAACTCATCACTGGAGCATGAATGTCCAAATTTCTTGAGATTCACGTGAAATTCTTCCACCCCCGGGATCCATGTAGATTCTAATTACTGTCTTCTGGCTGCACACCACAGCTGCCAAGATTCATAATTCTAGGAGAAAGCAGGATAAATGGACACGTTCACTGGTCAATTAAATTCCCTGAGTGAGGCCTGTAATCGTAAATCACAGATCGCTGCAGCTGACAATCGGAGGTGTGAGTTGGCAGGAACTTTGCTTCGCAGAGTCCAAGTGAGCCCAGGATGCAAACTCTGTCATTGAGCTGCCAGGAATGTGTGCTCTGATCTCTCCTCAGTGCTACACCTGGTGTAACTCATAGACCTCAACAGAGAGTCTGCTAGTTTAATCGAGATCAGAATCAGAGTCTCTGAAGGCCCAGCCTTGAGAGGGTGCACCCATCAATCAGTGTCAATTGAGTGGGCTCAGCAATGCCCAGGGTCAGGTCTTGAGGCTGTTTCTGTGCTAAGCACCATGATAAAGGAATTCCCACTGGTGCTAGTTCTGGGTTAGCTGCACTGATCTTAGCACCGGTGGAAACACCAGTAGCTACTTGCATTTTTATCACTAAGGCTACTTCTATACTACAAGTTAGGGCTATGATTCCCAGCTCCTCTAGACATGCTCTCATCTGAGCTAGGGTGCTAACAGTAGTAGTGTACCTTCAGTAACAGAGGCAGCAATGGCACAGTACAAGCTGCCGCCAGTACATACCTCCGGGGTTCAGGCAGGTTGTACTCAGGGCAGCTGGCCCATGCTGCCACAGCCACAAGACTAGCATGAGTGTGTCTACACAAGCTGGGAATCAGAGCCCCAGCTCAAAGTATAGATGCAACCTAAGATATCCACCCACAGGAGCTTTATTTGCACTAGGACTTCTACTGATGCCGTTAGTGGGATTTTGGGGGTAGGATTCCCTAGTGCAAGTAAGGCTAAAATGAAAGAGAACCTCCCCACTTGTCATTCCCCCAGATTTCTGGAAGCAATGTGTGCCCGACGTGCTTCTCGTAAAATCCTGGGGTTCATTCACACTGGTTGTGATGGCTCATTTTGCATATTTCATATTTACAACTTCAGATTTTGTTATGCTGTCCTGAATATTGTTATTAATGGCTGATTAATAAAAGCTTTAGCCTCTGATTTAAAAATTCAGTAAACCATTTCCCTTCCCTCAGTATCTTCGAAGTAACTGCTGAATGCTTTCAAGTTAATGCATGTTGGTAAAATGTGAAGATGTCAATACAAAATGCACGTTAAAAGACGCCAACCAAATATATACTCCATGCACGCTGTCATTCCCAAGGAGGAGTCTGTTCCCATCAGAGGTTTAATTTGCTTTTAAATGAGTATAACAAGTGTGAGATTTATTTTTATAGCTTTCCAAGGACTTTAAGGAAGGTGGTTATTGGAAGACTTAGAATCAGACTGATGTTTTAAAGGTGCAGCCCCCTACTGGCTCTAACAGCTCCATGCTGTTTTTCTCATGCCTGAGTCGTGAGGCTTTGATGCACCTCTCGGTTACGACACAGGTTGAGATCGTGGGCTATCACCATCGTTTTGAGAACAGTGTGATGATGCAAGATGCAGGTTTTGTTTATATAGCCTCAGTTCAGCAGAAGATGTAGCCTCACTAAGGCCTATTCCCGGGGCAAAATGGAGTTTGCAGCTATCATAGCCTGTGCCGCTGCAGCCCGTGCTACCCACGGCTGCTAAACTATTTTTAGTGTGCTGGTGCAAGCTGGGAGTCACATCCCTATCTCATAGTGTAGACGTAACCTAAAGACATTCAGCCCGTTGAACTAATGGGGACTTGGGACTGAAGTGCTGTTAGCTGAGTAGGTGCAAACTATGGTTTGTCCCCAGCCACACTGAGGCTGGAATTTGCGGCCAGGCTCAGCACTCCCAGCTGGAGCTGGGTTTTCTGAAGTGCTCAGCACGTTGGGTATGGGGCTTTTTTGAACATCTGGTCTCAGTTGTGGACGCTGAGCAGTCTCCACCGTGTAGGGTGGCCACCATCGGGATCTTGCAGCAAGGGGAAACAATATCCCAGCCATCCTAAAAATGATCTTTCAAGCAACAACCACCTTCCTGGAGGCCCCCTTCAAAAAAAGACTGGATTGTTCTCAAGGGACACTCGAACAGTAAGGTCCTTAAGACACTTGCAAAGTGCCCTGTAGGGAGAGACTTAGCGGGTGTGTCTAGACTGCCCCTGAAAGCGAAAGCCCTGCTCTGCAGGCTTGTGTTAGCAGGGCTCCCACTAGCATGCTCAAAATAGCAGTGTAGATGTTACTTTGGCATTGTGGCTTGGGCTGTCAAGCGCAACCCTCCGGCCCCAGCCCTGCCAGACTCAAGAGCCCAAGTCACGTCATCTACACAGCCATTTTTAGAGTGCCAGACATAAGTTATTGCGCTCAGTATGGAGGTAACTGGATGATCTTCTCTGGTCTAGTCTGTGTTATGTGGGAGGTCAGACTAAATGATCTAAGGGTTCCTTCTGGCCTTATGACCTATGAATTCATAATTATGCCCTTTTTAATACTTTTAAAGTGACTGACTCCGGTGAAGCTACCCTAATACACACATGCTGAAGATCTGGTCCTCAATGTTTTCCTAGCTCCTGACTTCCCTTCCTTCTCTCCAGCAAAAGCATCAAGTTCTTTATTTTTATGATAGTGGCCTTTAATTTCATCTAAATGTTGAGGAAAAATTGGTGGACATTTAAAAAAAAAAAGGCAATTTGTAATACCAAATGTATAATGTTAATTGGTTTTGCTTATATTTCTGCATGCTTCAGATCAGATACATGCAGGTAAGTAGGAGACAGTGACCAAGAGAGTTTGGTTTCTGTCTGGCCAATATGCTATCTTGCACTCTTTCATATGGGTTGTACAAAGGTAATTCTCCCCTATTGCAGACTCAGTACTACTTAACCCCAAACATTCAAAAATCATGACTCAGAGCCCCATCCACAAATTATGAGATTGTGCTAAAAATCATGAGATTTAAAAAAAATACATTTGGGGTTATTTTATATTTGTCTTCTATTTTTTGAGCATTTTGGGGGGGGTCACAGTTTCTAGCTTTTCTATGCAACCATGAGGGCTAGAATCTTACTTTTCTAGAAAAAAGGAAAGCTAAGATTCTCAGATAATCACATGACTCCAGGAGGTGGGGCTTTAAGAAAAGCACCAAATATGAGAGCTGGGGTAAAATCACAGGGACTAGCAACACTGATGACCCATACAAGTGTACCACCTCAGTCCCTTTTAGGCACTTATGAGCTTCACACAAGAAAACAAAGTTTGAAAAAAAGAGACACACACTTTTTCTTTTGACTGACATCTTTTGATTATAGTACTCTATGTAAATTGTATAGTACGTGCAAAGGGTGAAATTTAACCCCAAGGGGAGTTTTGCCATTAGCTTCAGTGGAGCCAGGATTTCACTCAACGTTTTGCAGACAGAAATGGATCCCTTTCACATAAATGACTGAAAATTTGGTTTCTGGCTTCCTGAGCTTGTGTGAGTTGGGAGTTTGCTGTCACTGAATGACACATTAAAGAACCACTGTAAGCAAGCAGGTTGAAACACTCTAAGGACACTCAAGCATGCGTTGTTTATTTCTCTAGAAAATGGGAATGACAGAAGATGACAAAAGAAATTGCTGTTTGCTAGAAATTCAGGAGACCGAGGCCAAATATTACAAAACACTTGAAGACATAGAAAAGGTAAGAGCCGGCCTTCTTTTCTATCACTACGTTTCATGTCAACAGCGTCAGGTTGCATTTGATCTTGCATTACTCTTGCTGGATTAGTTCTTGCTTCTTGAGCTCCATAGTACTGGGTGTTTGTGATAGAAGGCAGGACAGAGGCATTCAAACGTAAGCCCGTGCTGGGTACCAGAACGCGCAGAAAAAAGGAGCCTATTTTATCTGATCGTTGCCTATTTAAAGTATACTTAAAAACCATTGTGTTATTTCAGATTCCAACCTCAGCAGTAAGACGCACTCAATTCTTTACGTGGCCAGGCCCAATCTCTAGATAAGACTGGCTTTTACAGATTTCTTATCACTCTTTGATCACCATTGAATAATTTGAAAGAACCTATTTATTCTAGGTAGTTCTTGAAAGTGCTGAAGCCGTGCTGACTTGTCATTGAAACTAATTGGATTAAAAGTAACATTTCATGGCATGCATTCACGGGCTTTAATTGGTTTTGATAAATTCTGGTTGCATTCTCTCTTTTAAAAGAATGAACACTTCAGCAACAGAAACGTGCAATGCATCCGACTGGAGGCTGGATATTTTCTTTTCTCCTTCAGTGATTACAGATGAGTAGAATTAAAAAAGGCCAGATATCATTTCTACTTCTTTTCCTTTCCCTTTAAAAATGTTTGCCTTTCTTACAAAGAAGCTCTGAAAGAGAGCCGCACAATTAAACAAGATTCAGGCTTTGACGTTCATATTAGTGACGTACACATTTCTTGTTCTTTGAAAACCTCTATTAACCTTGTGTTTCAGCCCAGAGGAAGAGGTAAATTATTCCCTTGGTAGGAGCTCTGAGAGGAGATTTTTTGCTGTGGCGGAGTTAAGGTCCTGTAATGAGCAATATTCTATCTGTATGTTCTGTAGCTATGGAAGGTGCAGACTTTCCCGTTAATACCCATTGGGTCAGAAAAGCATCTCCAATGTAGTCTTGTTCTTCAAAGGCTAAAATTCAAGCTGACTGGGAGTTTTTCTACAAATCAAACAGCTAAAACAGATGCTATTCACCATTGCAACTGGTGATTACTTTGTGAAAAAACTGGCAAGTCAACAACGGCAACAAAAAGAACCCCACCCTCCACCTGCATTGGATACAGACATACTATGTCCTGTGTGATGCTCAGGATCATGACTCATGCTTTCCCCCCTCGCTGAGTGGCTGATGTTTTAAATGGGGCAGAGTGCAAAAGCTAAGAGTAAACACTCCAAAGAGCAGCAAACTGTAAACCAGCGAAGCTGTTGCTCTGACAAAGTGCCGGGCAGCGGGCAGTTTTAAGAGTTTAATTTGCATACAGATTAACAATCCTGAAGTGTGGTTTCGGTAGGTGTATCTATAGCTGTAGCTAGAGAGCTCGATAGATATCTCTGTCTACAGAGAGAGCTAGATAGCAGCATATCTTGTGTAGACATATAGGGCCACATTATACGCTCCTGAATATGGTTCCTCTTAATGGGGAGGAGTCCTTCTGGCACTTTAATGAATTTATTTGGGCATAAGCTTTCATGGACTAAAACTCACTTCATCAGATGCACGGAGTGGAAAATACAGTAGGCAGGTATAATTACACAGAACATGAAGTGGGTTCTAGCCCACAAAAGCTTATGCCCAAATAAATGTGTTAGTCTCTAAGGTGCCACAAGGACTCCTCGTTGTTTTTGCTGATACAGACTAACACGGCTGCCCCGCTGAAACCTGTTAATGGAGAGGAATGCTCAGGGAGCAACTTCTAAAGGGTGTCTTTCCCATCTCCCTAGTGTCTCTGCAGGCATTAATCCTTCCACAGCTCACTTGGCAGTGTTCCTTCTCGCTCTCCCTCTGAAGAGGTATAACTTAGTCCAGGGATTCTCAAACTTTTTTTGCTGGGACCTCTTTTGAAAATATTTCAGGCTGTGAAGACCCCCACCCCCCAAAGTGACTATCCCCCATATCATGCCACCCTTACTTCTGCGCTGGTGCTGCTGACTGTGCTGCCTTCAGAGCTGGGTGCCTGGCCAGTAGCCGGCACTCTCTGGCTGCCCAGCTCTGAAGGCACACAGAAATAGGATAGCAAAACCACAACCCGCCTACAATAGACGTGCAACCCCCTGTTTGCCTCAGGACCCCCAGTTTGAGAAACACTGACTTAGTCCACAAAGCAAGAATGTGCAGTTAATTTAAATTTACTGTATTCTAGCTCAGAGCTTCCTTCACAAGTGGGTGGTAAATGCCTTAGCTGTTCACCGTCAACAGTCTGGCTTGCAGCCCGACTTTTAAGTCAAGTAAAATCTTGTTCATGTTCTTGACAACCTGACCACCTCACAAAACATATGTGGCATCCCAGTCCCAGACAGTCCAGCCCTACCCTCCACAGAGATGTGGCTGAGCATAAGCACAATAAGGCAGGTTGCATGATCCTTGCCCATGCTGTGGTTGGTTTTCGTAAATGTCTTGTCAGTCTTATCCTTTGGCAAGTGTGAAAATTCACCAAGATTCCCCTCCAGACAGTTCAACCACTGCAACAATTTTAGCTTAAAAAAGAAAGAATCTTATTGTATTTGCTCATTTATTTCAATGTTTTCCATTTACCTCTTGCAGAACTATATGAATCCCTTAAAGCTGGTACTGACTCCACAAGAGATGGAATCTATTTTTATCAATTTGGAGGTAACAGAGTCTAAACATCATTACTTAAATCTTTGCAGCTTATGCTTCATCCTGTTTAAGAAGCAGCACTCAGATTTCATGTAAAATTCATTGCTTTAGTCTGTGTGGTTTCAGTTGTTATGGCCACAGAGCTTGGCTTGGGCCCTTTAATACTGAAGTGGAACTTAGGTATTGTATAAAGACAAGGACACAATTTTACAACAAGGAAATTCTTTTTCTTTCTTTCTTTCTCTCTTTCTCTCTTTCTTTCTTTCTTTCTGTCGTTTTCAGATCATGTCTGTTGTAAAGAATTAGATGGATACAGGAACAGGCAGTGTGGTTTAGTGAGTATCACACTAGACAGGGATGTGAGAGACAGGTTTTATACCCAGCTCTGCAACTGGCCTGCTTGGAGAACTCGGGCAGGTCACTTCACCTCATTAGCTCAGTCCCTGTCTGTGAATTGGGGATCATGGTACCTTCTGCCTGTGTAAAGTGCTATATAAATACTAGGTATTCTTGTTATGCGTGTGTGCACACAGTCTAGATTCTCCTCCAGTTTGATCCTGCTGTGACGCCATAATCCAGCATTTGAAGCTTTTATCTGAGTACAGCGAGGTTGATACAGGGTCAAGTTCTGTTAGGTGCTTATTGGGTGAAGATTCACCTCTGGGCAGAAAGCTAGCATAAGGTCTACATAGTATATAAGTCCTACTTAAGGCGAGCTAGGCCCTGCCTAGTCCTCCTGCTAGCCCTCTTCAGGGGGTGAGTTTCCCCCTTCATGCAGGGATCCCACTGAAGTCAAAGTGAATTCTGTGTTCAGCCTGCTTTCCAGAGCTGATTTATGAGCTGCTTCTGATCTTTTGGTGTTTGACCTACCGATATCAGTCTCTGGTTGCTCCCCCACGCCCAGCCTCCCGCCCCTTTCCCAGACAGTCCAAGGAGAGGTAGTAAGTTATCTGACCTATCATCTCCACGTATGGCCAGATCCTCCTCCTGTCCCAGGTGGCCACCATGTTATCACCTAAGTGCTATCTGGGATGGCAAGATGATGAATGGCTTTTCTCCCATAGTAGCACTGCCGAAGATAGCTGGCAGCACTGGGAGAACAGCATGAGCCTCGTTAATGGAGACTTCAGGGCTCATCAGGATGGTGCACCACGAAAACTTCATGGCTTGTTTACTCTGCAGTAGCGTAGGAGGCTTAGCTCTTGCTTCAGTCTGACATGTGGTGATGGCAGCCACACAGGTTGCTGTAATTAAGCAGTTGAGCTTTCCTAACCAAAGGCAGCCAGACACATTTGTTCCATTATCAGCCTAGGCCCATCATGTCAGTGCTTCAGATTCAATACAGGCATCGCTCCACCTTCTTGGTCCATTTTCACAAGGCTGCATTGTACGGGCTTTACGGTATTACGGCAGGTTATTGTATGCTGCTAGACTGCTCCCAGTAGACCTAGTAAAGGGAGTGTAACATGCCCAGAACTCCTCTATGCATTTATCATTGTATAACCTTTTAACTTAATTAAGATACCCTCGTATTTATGGTGATTTAGGGATATATCTCACTGGAGTCACTTGCATTAAAACAGTTAATAGGCAAAGAGCTAGTCTACACTGGGAACTTGCGTCTCTCAGGAGAATGAAAAATCCACACCCCTGACAGACGTAGCTATGCCATCCTGACCCCTGCTGCAGCCAGTGCTGGGTCGATGGAAGAATTCTTCTGTTTACCTAGCTACTGCCTCTCGGGGAGGTAGATTACCTATGCCGATGGGAGAACAGCAGCTGCAGCAGTCTGTTTAGACGTATCCAAAAAATGACTGCAAGGTTACTTAAAGTAATGCATGTGCATTAACTAAACACTTTACATGCATGCGCATAGATTGAGTTTCAGGATTTTTAACACATTGATTTTTTTGTTGTTTTAGGACCTAATTAAAGTGCACTTCAATTTCCTGAGGGCCATCGATGTCTGTATGATGTCTGGAGGAAGCAGCTTGGCGAAAGTTTTTCTAGAATTCAAAGAAAGGTAAAAAGAACGAAAGACAAAGCCAACATACCGGGAGCTCTAACTGTGACAAGCTAAGTACTAATTGAGCGTTGCTCATTACAGGGCATGATCTGAGAGTGAAAAATATTGAAAAGAAAAACACCGATCTTGATGGACCAGGAAGCCCTGTCCTCTGCTAACCCCTCCCACTTCTACTTACCCCTGTTTTGCGTAGTTTACCTTTCCTGCCTGCACTGGGAAATGACTGAAAGAATGTACCTGCTGCCCATCAGGATTTCTGGCCAGCGGTTGGGGGAACATGTCTGATAAATGGTGGAATGATGGGGAGGGACGTGGAGATATGAACAGGGTAGGAAACGTGAAGAAAGAGGGGAATCTGTCCCTAAATAAGCCATTGCTGCTATTTCACAACACCTTGGCTAAATCCCTATTGGGAGTGAATGAGTACAGCTCTATTGATGTTAAAAGGAGCTCACTCAATGTACACAAGCTGAAGGGGTGGCCCAGTGTGTGAAAAGCTCACCTGCACACACCAGAAAGTTTAAACAGCTCCCCCAGTCCTTGGCAGCATCCTCAGGATTCTTCAGAAGCATAAACAAATCCCCCAGTAACATCAGATATTCAGGAGTCCCAGTGTTGTATTTACTGTAGATGAGGTAAGAAAGCACCACTCTCTGTTAACGTGTAAGGTCCTGATGCCGTGCCAATGTCCTATCAGCATAGGAGCTCCTGTTCCAAACCAGTTCTTGTTCTGCTCCTTTTGGTGTCCTTCCAAAACACATGTGCCACACAGTGAGTGATAGGTTAGTGACCACCTGCACCCAGGTAGTTTGATCGTTATGAGGGTAACGTCGTTCTGCCCTATTGTCCTAGACTGCAATTAGCACCTGCTGCAAAGGATATGATGGCATCAGGAATGGTAGCCTCAAGGACAACATGTCGTTATGTAGATTGTCCTATAACTGTTTTCTTCCCATACACAATGATCCTGGCCATATTGCATGACTGAAGCTTTCCTCATATTTGCCAAACCCACGTGTGTTGTAGGACCAAGAGGAGGAGAAGCCCATGCGGACATCTGCATTCAAAGGCAGGGTGATCTAAACCTTTCCCAGACCCCATTGTGCCATGGTCTGGTTTGGATGTCCCAGGGGCTGAACGTCATGCAGCTAATGCTTTTGTCTGTAAAACCCACAGGAGAATAAAGATGAGAGCCTGTAATTTCACAGAGGCAGAATAACGCCTCACCTTTGTGAGTGTTTAACTAGGGTATCCTGCGGGACGCAAAGGGTCAGTCAGAGTTAAGGGCATGCTTCATCCTTGCAGAATCATTTCCTTTGTCTACAGAGGGCACCTCGGTCTGGTAGATCAAAGCAACTGTTCTCTCCTCCATCTGGCGCTGCTGACATCCCTCACCTATGGGAGGATTAATAGATTTAAAGCCTAGATTAAGTTACACAGAGGAGTCTAAGTTTTGGCAGCTGCAAACAGGAGTATCCAGGAACATACAGATAAGGTTAATGGAAGTCTTAATAAAATTCTTAATAATAATGTAAGACCTGATTTATTGTGGAATAATGCCAGGGTGTTACTGCTGTGTGATTCAACCAGTGTCTAGACGTGAAAATGCCTCTCAGAAGTCAATAACTCCAGAAATACCATCTGCATTAATAACAAACCACAAGGTCAGATAGTCCATCATTCATGATGCTGCTTTTAGAAAGTAAATGTTTTTGGATTAAAAGAGAATAGTTGTTTGGGAAAAGAATGCAAAACAATTTTTTAAAAAAATATCATTTTGATCTCCTAATTCCTGGCTTTGCTTGTCCTTAAACATTCCGATGCTGTCATGTTGGGAGCAGTCTTTTCTGGACTGTATAGTCCAGACCAGGATTTAGGAACACCCTGTATGGTGACGCAAGGCAGCACAGGTTGGATTAGTCTGGGAGCTGAAGAACCCTTGAGAACCACAAGGTCTGTCTGTGTCCAGCAGCTTCAATAAAGAATCCCCTCTTTATTCCTCACAACCAAATCTGTTCTCTTCTCCTCCATGAAGGTCACAACAGGCACTGATTCAGGAAACTCTCAGAAAACAGACCTCCAAGAGAGAGCTCACCTTCCAGGAAACATAGCATAGTGGGGTGTCTCAGAAATACCGGATTTATCTGCAGACAAGTAGCATACCCCAGGCTTCCATGTTCTGAGAAGTTAGTCAAGGATGGTACTGCCAGAACTTCTAGAAGCAGTGGTACCATGTCCATCAATCCATAAGCTTGCCTTGACTCAACTGAATCCCTCTCCATAGTATACCGGGAATGGGTTGCTCAGAGGGTTTTGCAATTTCTGTCTGAAAACTCCTGGACTGTGCTGCTTTTGTTGTGTGTGTATTTTATTGACACTTCTGTGAGGAGCCTGTGGGTGCGAGGGACCCTGTAAATAAATGTTTGCTGCTGTTAATTGAGGAGTTAGAGCTTGGCAGAGGGGAGATAGATAGGTGGCTGCAGCGTCTGTGTGCGTGTGAACTTGGCAATCCATTTTCGAAAGGAGTTTACAAATAACATATTTTTGAAGAGGTTGAAAACCTTCCAGATACACAACTGAATTAATCAGACCTCCAACTGTGAGCAGCCAGATCTCGACTGACAGCTGCAAATCCTCACACGCTCCAGAGACCTCAAATACCAAAACGTTCTTCAGATCTGTCGTTCAGAGTGGTTTTGCAGGGGCATTTTTTTAATTACTATTGCTAAATTGCAGATAGGCCATATGAGAAAGGAGAGGCTTAATTTATACAGCATCTGTGTCTAAACTAACCAGGCCTTACTCTGGGTATATCCCCAGTTCAGATGTTGCCTGTTGGTGGGGAAGGTTTGCTCCTGTCAGACTGCGTGATGGTTGGACAGTAGCTAGCTTGGGTAAGAATAGTGGTGTACATGTGGTGGCATGGAGTACATGCGGGCTAGGAGCCAGGCTCCTCAGCTATCTTGTACTTGGGTAGCTAGCCTGTGCCTCTGCATCTAGATTACTATTGTTACCTGTGCAAACTGGATTAGCGGTTGCTGTTGTTTGCCTACCCATCACACCTTCATTTGCTGTGTAGACATATCCAATGTCAAACCTCCTTCTGGTGCCATCTGCCAAGCATTACCTCTGTCTGGTGCATGAACAGCCAGAGAAACGCCTTCAGCACAGAGCTGTCCCTCCCATTCAGCGCAGCCTGGCGGCTCAGTTTTTTAAAGCCAGTTTCCCCCAAACTGCTGTTTCAGTCCGTCTGTTCCCTCTTTGCTCCCAAAGAATAGCTTGAGCCAGCTGCAGAGCTCTTCCATGCCTTGGGGTCGGGAGACAAGTGGGTTGCTTTAAAGCTATTGCTGTCCCCAGAGGAGTTTAGAAACGCCTCTGCTAAGGCAATCAAAGTCAATAGGTTAAAGACAGGAGGCTATTTCTTTCTAGCATCAATTTGTTACAGAAGCTGGAAGTAAAATGCTTGTATTTAATCCTCTCTCAACCCCTCTTTCCCCCCAAAAGGCTGTGCTAGCTAACTCTTAAAATTACTCTTCATGCCGGGTTATTCCAACAAACAAGTCAACCGTCCGGCTTCAAAAGGGTAATTAAACTGTGTGAAGCTCCTTCTCTGGCATACGCCACGAGAAGCTCCAAGCTGCGAAATGCCAATTGCTGACACTTTTTTTTTATATTTGTCACAAGCCTTGAGAGAGAATAAAAATGGGTCAAGCACAGTGCTTCTTAACTACGCCTGCAAGCTGCGGGGGAGGAGGGTTTCCTTTGGAAGAGAGCAGATTTTGTTGCAGAAAGTCAGTAAGTGCTTTACGGTTTGGTGAGGTGATTGCTCTTTTGCAGCTTTTGAAGATTTAAGTCTTCCTGACCACGCCAGAGGACAGTGCCTTGGGCTCAGATTTGCAATGTGCCTGGGGCATTTGGCAGGGAGGGAGGAAGGAAACCACAAGCCATAGAGTGAAACTTCAGGGCCACTCGTGTCTACTGAAGATGCACAGTTCCTCGGCACCTTGCCACGTGAAAAACTGAAAGTGCAAACAAGGCCCAAAGCAAACTGTCAATTCCTGATACGGAGCTAAGAAAAGAGTTCCTCTCCCTTTTGCCTGTTAACTGTTTTCTTTAGCGAAGGAGTCCAAGTCCCCCTGTTTTGGCTCACTGCTATGAGGAAGGTCTATCATCAACATCCTTTTCTAACGGGGCACACTCACAGGAAAACAAATTCACGCTGATTACCAAAGACAGCTGTTTCAACATGGTGAACTGGCTGTGCACTAGGGAGCATGCTCTGGAATCTGAACATTGAGTGTGGACTTGTGTCACAAGGACAGTCCTGGCTGGAGGTGCCAGTGAGAGAATAGAGACAAACAAAGTTAAATCTCTTCCCCCCAATCCCTCCCCAGCCAGTTGTTAGATCAACCATTGAAACATGTCGGGCAACATACTCCCACCCCGCCCAGCCTTTCTGAATACCCCAAACCCTCAAGCCCCTGTGTCATTCTGGCTGCAGTTTGCTGTTGATCAGCTATCAGTTCCTTTCAATACAGTGACTAGCACTGCACAGAATATTCTGAATCTGGCCTTGCTTGTCCCTTATTAAAGGCTACAGTTAATAATGTTCAAAGCAGAACAGCTGGTTTGGGGTTTGGTTTCTTCACTCTGCCAGAGGGCTCAGATACGGTTTTTCCCTCCAGTATAATCTTAAAATCCTTCTCCTTTTGAGGATCTCTAGCGGGTGACATCTGAAAGCGTATTCCCTTCCTTTGCTTTTATCCTAAGCCTCATAAGATTTATGTACATTGAATTGCATAAGCTACTTATCTGCCCTGGCTCTTATTCTGGGTGGGTTCATCTTCCATTGTCTCCCCTCCTCCTTTACAGTGACTCCCCACCTTCATTCACAGGAGATGCCAGCACTGTACATTTTAGTGGATGTTCCCTCTTTCAAGCCATATTGATCTATGGAAGTGTGGCATTCTTCATGCCACTTCTCACTAGCCCTGGGATTTTGATTTCCATGCGGAGGCATTGCCCACTTGAGTAACTCATCTCCTGTTCCACACTTATGGCTTTAGCATATACTGTTGTTGTAAGTTTGTTGCCAGGCATTCTTGCTTAATACATTATTTTATTATTTGTATTAGGGTAGAATTTAAAAAGCCCCATTGTGCTAGATGCCAAACATAAATATAGCAAGAGAGAATATACCAAGAGCTTGCATCCTAAATAGATAGAGGATGGGAGAAAGGAAGTATTGACTTCATTTCACAATGGGGGAAACTGAGGCACAGAGAAATTAAGTGACTTGCCCAGAGTCACACAGGGAGTCTGTGGCAGACAAAGGAACTGAACCCCCCTCTTGAGGCCCACTCCAATAACATCACCATCACTCTATCCTACCTCTCTAAAGCTGTGAGAACTACATTTCTCAGAATGGCCTGTGGGAACCTCTCTGCTAGTGCAAGTTCTGTTAAGACAAGGGGAGAAGTGCACTCGAAGTTTTCAATGTGTGTTTTGTGAGAAAAAGAGGATCCATAAGAACTTTGTTGTTTCTGCACACAGTGGTGCACCTCAAGGCTCCTAAATCCCAGCAAACGCTTCACTGCACCCTCTCCCCACCCAGGACAGCAAGAACTATGTGACCACCCCGTTCCAGAAAAGAAAATCTAGTATTTCCCTTGTAAGTGGGTTCACAGCTAATCCATGTGCCCTCTGCATAATGCTTGAACGTTCGCTATGGGCTCACTCTGCTATCGATGTATTAAAGCTACTTGTACGGGCTACTGAAATGTGCTTTTAAATCGAGTGAGCTGGCATTTTAAAGACTGCATAGTGGGCGAAGTCCTGACCCTGTTGAAACCCAGGGGAGTTTGGCCATTGACTTGAGCAGGGCCAGGGATTGTTTTGTGTATCCAGGGGCTATTTTGTGGAGGGAATTGTTAACACAATCATTGGTGCAGGGATGAGGATGCTGTCAAAAGATTTCACCCAGCTCTGAACACTGACATAACCTCCCCCAGGGGGATGTGAGACTGCCTTCATCACTGTGTGCAAAGTGCCCTGAGGTCTTTGCGTGCGACGGGCAAAGTGTTATTTGATACTGTGGTTCATTTGTATTGCTGGATGGCCAGAACAATAGGGCAATGCTAGCTGGACCTGTACTGGGGTTTAGATGATATGGCCCTATAGAAATACCATGGTAGATGAGCCAAAAACATGGACCAAGATATAACCACCTGTTGGGTTAGAATCAGAGGGGGACAGTTGAAACATAAAGTTTGGCAGTGAGAAATCTTGTGAGCAGCAGATTTAAATACTGCTCTGCTCTCCCATAAACTACTGGAAAGGTATCTTCTTCCTGCACTGACTCAGAAGTAGGGAGCTCATGGAGCTGTGGACACTGGACAATATGCATAGCTGCTCATCGGTGTGAGAGCAAGAGCTCTGATGGACGGAGGAGAGGAGGCTGGGTTCAGCACGAGAAACCAAAAGTGCTGCCTCCTAATTGTGTGTTTGTTCATGTGTCTAAGGGCAGTGCAATGTGCCATGTAGGTGAGGGACCCCCTGCCCCCCGGTGCTGCTTGTCTTTCCGCTTTGCCGCTGACTAGCTGTCCTCCCCACTTGGAATGCCAGTGCTGCCTGCAGCCACTGAGTGGGTAAATGTAACATTTTAATGCCGCTGATCCCAGAAAGAGCTTATTGTGCGCGTCACCAGAGAGTTAGAGAAGCATTTCAAGGTGCTGCATTATGTACGAATTGAGCTGTGTTGCTGATTTAATGGCCAGTAGGGCTGCTATGGTGGGCGGAGTCTACTGGGAAGAACACTTGCAGCTGCTCACCAAGAGGGTCTCCAAACGGACTCGCGACAGGTCTGGTGTCATTGGTTTAGTGTTGCCAAAGTTATGTTTTCATACGGCAGTTTCTCAGGAGACGAGGAGAGACTGGACTTTCTCTTTGGTCTTGGTGTCTGAAGAGCTATTTTAACATATTGTTGTTATTTGTATCGCACAGTCACCTAGAGATCAGGGCCCCATTGTGCTGGGCAAGGCGCAGACACAGTGCGGGACAGTCTCTGCCGCAAAGAACTCCTAGTCAAGAGAGTCATATTTTCCTCATTGAACAGCTGAGCAACTGAGGCCAAGAGAGCTAATGTGACTAGTCCAGTGTCACAGAGGGAGTCTGTGGCTGTGTCTGCACTGAAAAGAAAAGTGTAGCAGTGCCGAGTCTCAGAACTTCGGTCAATTGCCTCTAGCTCGCAGGGCTAAAAATAATGTAGACATTCCTGCTCAGGCTGGAGCCGGGACTTCAAGACCATCCACCCTCACTGGGTCTCAGAGCCAGGTTCTGTCCCGAGTGGGAGTGTCCAACACTGCTATTTTTAGCCCTGTGGCCTGAGCCCTGCAAGCCAGAGTCAGTTGACCCGCGCTCTGAGACTTGACTCTGAGGGTTTGCCTTTGCAGTACAGATGTATCCACAGACGGAGCCAGGAAATTAACCTAGCTTTGTGGAATCCTAGCCTTACCCACGAGACCATCCTTTCTGTCTGAGGTATCAGTGCTTTTCCACTCCTGCTTTTCCACTCCCCTCCAAGGGTCCCCAGCAGAGCAATGCATCACTCCAGTACATTGTGGATTTTTTAAAAATGAAACACTTTGTAAATCTCATATGCTAAATGGAGATTTAAATGTATATTCTTGGAGCTCCTTTTAAACCGGCTGCATGTTACTGCACATGTTGAGATATCATTAAGGGAAAAAGCCAGAGGAATAATCTGTATTGGCTGCAGCTTCACAGGGTATTGAGTGTTCTATAAATCTCTCCATTCAATTATTCGGCTGGGTTTGAGAATCACAGATTTACACAGTGACGCTAGGCCAGGCTCTTCCCTGGCATGTGACAGGTCTCTGAAATAATGGAAGAGTTACAGTATGTGGTTGCACGTGTCCTGTTTTACCAGGTGCAATACACTGAATGGCTAGAAAAAGTGTGTGAGGGGGACGGGAGACATACAGGATTAATGAGATTTAGGGTTTAAAAAAAAAAATAATCCACAGCAAGACCTGTCTCTCTGCATCTGACCCTGGATGGGTATATCATTGCATCAGTTTCCAGCCCCATAGTACTGGTGTCGAGCTGAAGGATGCAAATATCCCAACTCTGTTCTCGACCCCGCCTGCCCAGAAAAGTACACAAGCCGTTGATATAAAGCAGCCTGACCTTGGCAAGTGTCTTAGACCCTGCACCTGCAAAGGGTTGTTTGATGAGACTGCTCTCGTACCGCAGATTTGACATGTGTATGGGTCTTTGCAGGATCAGGGCCTTATTTTTCTATGCCTCAGCTCCTCCTTTGGAAAATGATATTAGTACTCTGTTTTGTCACCTTTTGTCTGTCTTGTCTGTTTAGACAATAAGCTCTCCGTGGCAGGGACTGTCTCTTACCTGAGTCTGTACAGCACCTCGTACAACGTGGTCCCGATCTCAGGCGAGGTCTCTAGTTTTCTACAGTAATGCAAACAATAATAATTACTGAGTCCCTTCTGAGCATTTTGCTAGAAGAGAAGGAACATCACGTAGTCTGGACTGAAATATAGGAGTCATAGCTTCTGTTACCTGGTCCTACAACTGACTTGCTCCGTGACCTTGGGCAAGTCACTCTGCTTCTGTTTGTAAAACACGGATCATATTTGCCTACGTCACAGGAATGCTGGGAGACTTAAGTAATAATGGTAAATGCCTGGGGGTCCTTAAGTTAAAGAGGGGCCTGGATATGGTGTAGGTTGTTTCATCAAATGTGAACACTTGTGGTTTGGAAAATGTTATGGTTTCGGTATATTATCATACTAAGAGCCTAGTCACAGGCCACAATCCCACCGCAATAGGCACTGCGCAAACATAGAACAAAATAAGATGTCCCTGCCCCAAACAGCTTCCAATCCAAGTTTAAACTGAGACAGCAGACGGAGAGCCAGACAGAAACAGAGACAACACAGGTCAGTTTGATAGGCAGGGATATTAGCACACCAGCAGCCTGGCCATTGTCACAGTGTGGCTGGAAGCCAGTTATGTAGTTTTATGGCATTGGCAGGATGTGCGGTGAGCCACGCTGGAGAAATTAAGTACATTTCTCAATTGAAAGATTTTTGTTTTACCTTTAAGCCTCCTGAGATCTAGGTTGTTTTGTAGCTTTAATGCCGCGCATGATCTGCTTTTGCAAATTGCAGCGCTAACCTGGTGTAAACTGAGCAGAAGTGATTAGGGAGGGGGAAAGTCTATTAAGACATGGGAAGAGGATTGCTGCCTATGTTGTCACCTGAAGAAAACACTTCACTGCATGAAGGCTCACTGTCTAGCAGCCTCTGCATTCAGTGGTGTATGTGTAGGATTTGTGGTGTGCATGCACCATTTACCTTTGTATTTACTGAGCCTCCAGAGCCAGTCTGATTCAGAGTTCAACACACTAACCTCCCCTAACAATGTCCAGTTTGAATAAACTGCATGCAACATACAGCAAGGAGGAAAGGTACCAAGATGACCAGTGAATCTCCAGTATCTTTCCCGATAGGCTTTCTAAGGGTTATTGCTTAAACATCAAGCTACCTAGGATCAAGGGGGAAGCGAGTTAATGGAAAGGAATCAGAGGGGAAGTAGTGTTTGGGGAGGGAGAAGCTGTAGGACCCTGGGTGAACTTTAAATAGAGGTCGCCCATCCATTCATTCCCGCGCCTTGGACAGCATCCACGGCTTTGACTATTGGGATGCCCAGCTTGTCAGGCTTGTTGATCTCTAGATGGGTGGTTTGGGGGAGGCAACGCAATAGACAGTGTAACTGGTGCACCTGGGCTGCTGGAGTTAAGGTGCATTAACTACATAATTGCTAATACATCCCCACAGCTCCTTTTAGTATGTGGGCAGTGCGATTTATATTGCAATCATTGGGTACGAGATATGGTGTGTGGGGTGGGATGTTTGCTTACCATTGATGGAGCCATTTTGTAACATGCTATGAAGGAGATTCTTCCTGGAGGCGAGTTGTTGTTTTGTTTTTTTTTAAATGCTCCTTCCTGAAACAGATTCTTTTAAAATATATCTGTCCTGCAAATAGCCTTGAGCCACAAGATTGTGGTATTATATCCAGATTGCAAGCTCTTGAAAACAGGGGCTAACTTTTTGTTCTGTGTTTTGTACAGCGCCTAGCCCAGTGGGGTCCTGGTCCATGACAGGGGCTCCCAAGTGCTACTGCAAATAATACTTTAAATAATACTACAAATAATAATTTAACAATACTCGAGGATGGATCTAGGCTATTCTCAGTGGTGCCAGATGACAGAACAAGAAGCAATGGTCTCAAGTTGCAGTGGGGAAGGTTTAGGTTGAATATTAGGGAAAAAAATTACACTAGGATGGTGGTGAGGCACTGGAATGGGTTACCTTGGGAGGTGGTGGAACTCCTTCCTTCGAGATTTTTAAGGTCAGGCTTGACAAAGCCCTGGCTGGGAGGATTTAGTTGGGAATTGGTCCTGCTTTGAGCAGGGGGTTGGACTAGATGACCTCCCGAGGCCCTTCAACCCTGATATTCTATGAGTCTATGAAATAAGGGTATTGAGCTCTGGGACTTCAGTACAACTCCCTGTTAGGGTGACCAGATGTCCCGATTTTATAGGAACAGTCCTGTTTTGGGGGGCTTTTTCTTCTATAGGCTCCTATTACCCCCACCCCCATCCCAATTTTTTATACTTGTTGTCTGGTCTCCCTATAGAGATAAGAACTCGGTAGGAAGTCGGGATCTGGATTCAGATCCAGACTTTTCCAAAGTCCTGATGTGTTTCGATTCAGAGTTTTGAGCCAGACCCATCTCTGTTCAAAAAGTTACCAGAAAAGAAACTGGTGTCTGAAAAGAGAAGGGAAGGCGCAGCTCTCAGAATACGCTGTTTGAAAAGTAGCAGCAGAGCGGATAGACAGACTCCCTCTACTGGGTTGTTTTGGAGCTTCTCAGTCAGTGGAAAGAGGGAAAAGGAAAGGGTCCTTCCTCCTCCAGAGTGGGTGGGGTATTAGCACTGCACCATATAATTACAGCTTAACATCTGCTCTCACTCAAACAAACTTGGACTTAGGAAGGTTACAGGCCAATGTTGGAATTATGCCAGGGCTCTGGGACCTGGCGGTTGAGGGATGAGCTGCGTTACTTTGTGTAATGCAGTGGTCCCCAACCTTTTTCGTCTGGTCCTCTGTGGCAGCAGACAAGCATCCTCTGAAATTCCCCCGACAGGCAGCAACATCAATAGGTGTCGCCACCAAAATGCCGCGGACAAGTAGCATCATCCAGAGGTGTTGCCGCCAAAATACCACTGAAAATCAGCGGCATTTCAGCGGTGACGCCTCTGGATGACACAGCTTGTCAGTGGCATTTTGGCGGATGCTCGTCCACCGGCCAGTACGCGGGCGCACTTAGATGCCCCTGTGGGTGCCATGGCGCCCCCAGGCACCGCATTGGGGACCCCTGGGGGAGGACAGATTAATTGAAATGTCCCTTCTACGCCCCACTAGGGTGACCAGATGTCCCGATTTTATAGGGACAATCCCAATATTGGGCTTTTTCTTATATAGAGGCTTCTCCCCCCCCCTTTCTTATCTAGGATCCTATTACCCCCCAACCCCCATCCCGATTTTTCACACTTGCTGTCTGGTCACCCTGCTCCCCACCAGCCTAATTTTGGTGACAGAATTTCCCACACAGGCTCAAACACACTTCTCTGACAACTTCAGTGTTTCGATGTTAAAAAGGCGGTGCCGTAAAAGAGTGTTAATACTTCACTGAGCAGTTATATCGGGGGAGTAGCTGTTTGCTTTGCACTTTCCCATTTTTTTTTTTTTATAATGAGTAATAACTGCCGGCAAATGTTTCTGATTAAATCCTCTCCAGGCTGTTGATTTATGGCGAGTACTGTAGCCATATGGAATGCGCCCAAAATACCCTGAATGGTCTCATTGCAAACAAAGAGGACGTTAGGCAAAAAGTTGAGGTAAGTGGATATGGGGGGGACTGGGATGATGGCCGGGGCGTTCAATCCAAAATTTCTTTTGTGTTCTGCCTCCCTTCCTGGATTTACTTCGTTGTCGGGTTTAGACACGGCTGCTGGGATTGAATGATTAAGGCAAATTTCCCAATAGCTTTGATGAAAGAGGGAAGGAAGAATTGTGGGGGCTGATTCTGGGTCAGCACAAGGGGGTTGGCTGGCAAAGATAGCGTCAGCCACTCAGATTGTGGGTCTGGCAGTCTGCCGCCTGGCATAAATTAGAGCAGCCCGGGCATTCTTTACTTGGGCTACTGAGCAGCCCAGAATCTCCACAATACCTTGTACTATCGTCCTTCTGCCTCCCACTTCCACCCCATGCAGGGCCAGTGCTAGAGAAGTTCCCGCTAGCCCCTTGTAGCTTTTTAAAAGCCACTGTATGGAACGGGGGGGCAGAATCGGCCTCTGACACCTGTGTAGCCTCCATGGCGCAAGGCTTAAAGCTACCATGTTTAGACGGTTTCATGAATGTGTTTCATTTCCCGCCCCTCCCCTTTTAAATACTCTGGCTTTGTAGCAAGAAGGCCCCCAAAGCCTCCTCCAGCCTGCCAGTTGTGTCATGATAAATGAGAGCCATAGATGATGGGAAAGATCCGATTCATCATCCCTCTGCAAGGTGCTGAGCACCCTCAGCGCCTAGTTAGAGATTCATGGATTTTCAGGCCAGAAGGATCATTCTCTCTGACCTCCTACCTGGCACAAGATTTCACTGAGTCTTTCCTGCAGTGAACCCCACAGAAGATCACTGTTCATGTCGCTGGAAGTTCAGCACCTTATAGGACTGGTCCCTGGATCATTCAGCCCACCTCCTCAGTGAAACGGCTTTCACAGTGGATTGGACTAACTCAGCACAGCAGATTTCCCACATATCCTGTCATTCCCACCTACCATTTCCCCCCTCAATAAAGCCTATCTGCAACCTCCTTACGTTTCAGAAGCGTCCTAGGGCTGCATGTATGAATAACTCTCAGCCTTGTTTCTGCCCCCCAAGGCGGAGAAAGTCATCTCTGATGGCTCCACCCAGAAAGATGAAATCACTCCCAGCCTCTGTCCTTGGGGCGTTTTGCGCCTGATCCAAAGCCAGGAGGAGTCTTTCCATTGACTCCGGTGGGCTTTGAATCAGGCCCCTATGTCACTGGTGCTGAATTTCTGGCAGATGTTTGTGCAGCTGGAGCCAGGTGCATTGCGGGCAGTTTCCATGTGCAGTTCTGGCAGCTCATGCTCTGGGTCAGCCCAGCCCTTCCTCCCTCTGATGCTCCAGTTTTGTGCTTCCCTTGAGCAGAGATTTTTGGACCACGTTCAGTTCTAGCACAAGCTGTTACAACCTATAGAAGTCAATGGGGACATGGGCCTACTTACACTGACTCGGCGTTGGGGACTGAATTGTTCTGTCTCCTATGTTGTCTGCCCAGATAGCTCCTTGGGGCTAGGACAGCGAGACCACCAGACCCGTCTTCTCTTTACATAAATAGGAATCTGAATCGCATGGGCTACCAGGCTGGGGATGATCTCTCTATCTAGTCTAGACACGTCTCTGGCCCCCACTATGGTGGTAGCTGAGCCCCGCATAATCTTTAGTGTATTTATCCTCGCAATACCCTGTGAGGTGGAGGTAGAGTGACCAGATGTCCCGATTTTTGGGTCTTTTTTCATGTATAGGCTCCTATTACCCCCCACCCCCTGTCCTGAGTTTTCACATTTGCTGTCTGGTCACCCTAGGTAGAGGAGCCAGAAAGGACAGGTTGCTTGAGCTGCTAGTTGTTTCCAGCCATTATTCCTGCTTCATTCGCGATGTTAATCTCAAATTGCTGGGCTGCCTCTGCATGTTATTTTACTGTCCACAAACGGCCTGTGATTCACCGTGCAAATGCAGTAATGTGGTTACGAACTGAATCCCTTTTTATAACCCCCAGCCCCTGGCTCTCACATCAAAATATTACAATCCAGATTATGCCCAATACCCACAGCGCTGCTGCTGTGACCTCTAGCTGTTCATCCATTTCTCCTTATTTAATTACATTTCCGCTTGTTAGCAGAGCCTATCTCTCTTGTAGCCTAATATACATTGTATCAGGCCCATCGCAATTCACTAGTCTTATAATTTAATATTGTCTGGGATAAGGGAGATGCTTTCTCACTTTCTAGGTGGCCCCTCGCTCTAGTGGATTTGGGGCAGTCGCTCACTATGTCCCCGTCACTACTTCCCCTCTGTGGACTGGATCGGATTCCCATCAAAACCGACCAATGCTGCCCCTGGATCAGCTGGAGTGGTCACTACTTGAACATTCTGAAACATGGTGCCACTCCCCTACTCCCCAGAAGGCTGGGGAGTTTGCTCCAAGCACTTCTGTCCCCTCCCTGGAGAGAGGAAGCAAGGATCTCAAACCTAGGTCTCCCCCATGCAAAGGAGCACAGCTAGCTGTGCAGGACTGGAAGTGAGAGGTGGCACTGTGTGTGTGTGATGGAACTGGGACGTCCGCCCAAACCCCAGTGCCCCTACTGGAAAAATCAGGAGCTAATAATGCATTGTGCTTTGAGAGTTTACAGAAGCAAACTAAAGCAGCTTGAGAATAATTTTTTCTTCATTTATTTTATTTCATTGTTAGGAATGCACATTGAAGGTTCAGGATGGGAAGTTTAAATTGCAAGATCTGTTGGTGGTACCAATGCAAAGGGTCTTGAAGTATCATCTCCTGTTAAAAGTAAGTGTTTCTGAATCAAAATTTTCCTTGCGGTGGCCATTCTTGTTGTAGCATCTCTGGGCTTTTCCTGTAGCAAATGGAATCAGCAGAGCAAGGAATTTTTTATCTTTAAATGAAATAATTACTAGAGCTGCTTAAAGACACATAATGTTTGTGCCATCTTTTAAAGTACAATGACCAAGGGTAATTCTGCACTAGTTGGCTTGAGAGGCAGTTAATGAATATAAAATAATCTTTCATAGAATCTGATTGTGTGTGAAATTCCTCCCGTCAGCTCAGTGTAACAGATCCACCAAGCACGAAGAGCTTTGCTGGTTTGTCTCCTTATGGTTATGGCTGCCAACTGACTGCCACAGCTTCGTTGCTATATGTTCAAAGTGGCATGCAGTAATTGGTTATATTGTGCGCTGTTACAGAAGGTGGGCAATGGTGTGTGAAACTTTCCTAACGCGCTCAGAATATTTTTTGCAGGAGCTTCTCAGCCATTCGTCTGATCGGCCAGAAAAGCAGCAACTCAAGGAAGCTTTGGAAGCCATGCAGGTAGGAGATGAGTGACGCAGTCCACCGCAGGAAACTGGTAGAAGCAGCATGCCCTTGAATGTTAGGCTGAAATGATGGAGATCAATCAGGGTCACGCTATTATTATTTATCTGTGTTACACCAGCACCAAGAGGTCAGTGCCCGTTGCTTTAGGCATGGTACAAACACATAACAGAAACCATTCCTGTCCCAAAGAGCTTAAAACCTAAAGACTCATTTCTTCAAAGATAGTGATGCTTGCAAAGAGTTCAGACATAGCCCGTTCAGATCACTCAGCTTAGAGGTGTTAAGATTCTGTCAATATGCTGCTTCTTTTCTTTGCAAAAGCTGCAGGGAGAGAGGTGTGTCACTACTCAGGTGAAATACTTCTATTGGGAGGGGAAGGAAGGTCAACTATATGTAGCAAAAACTTCAGAGGGAAAAGTGTAACACATTTGGGCAGAGGATGCTTTGCTTTAGGATATGCATATGCGCTCTAGTTGCCATTAGAAGTCATTTCACAACAAATGCATAGTTGGCACCATTATCTCTTCTCCAAAGCACAGTGGGAAGCTGGTATTGGTTGACAATTTTGCACTGATAACCATTGTATGTTGATGTCCTGCGACATTCGACTCTCGCTTTCACCAGTGTAAATCTGGAGTCACTCCACTGATGTGTGTGGCGTTACTTCGAATCTACACCAGTGTTGTGGAAATCTGTCCCTCTGTGTGTTTGTGTACTGTGTCTGCGTGGAGCATAGATGGGGCTGCATCATCAACCAGATCTGAATACCACTGAGTGGAGTGGGTTGGGATTTTTCTTTCTAAATTGTTTGGGTCTTTTTGATGGAAAATGGTTTGTCCACAAAATGGAAATCTATGTCTTTGAGAGTTTTGGGAGTTTCAGTGAAAACCTTGAAACCCCCAAATCTGAAAAAAATCACAAAAAAACAAATTCATTTTCCTCACAGTTTTCTGCAGGTTTCTCTGGTTTTACAGTCATGTCATTCAGAGCGGAATCAGCTTGTAGGACCAGCCATTAAACCCAGATTGTCTTCATGACGCTGTAGAACATTTACCACTGAGCTGCCCTCTATGTTCTGAGATCACGTTGTTTGTTTTCTGCCTCTGAGGATCAGCTTTTTTTTTAATGACACTGTATTTCCTAGGACTTACATAAGTTGAGTGACCTTTTTAGTCATTATCCCTGGTAGCCAGTGCATCCAGCACTGGTATGTAGGTCATGGGAACATGAAGGTTGTTTGAAGGACATTGCAGTCTAATCTACTGCTGCTAACAAGCACTGACCTACCTTGATTCTCTTACATTACAAAGCTAAACTTGTGGGTTCCACCGAAGTAGTTTTCTGAAGCCCTTCTTTCTGCAACGGGAAAGATCTAAGTGCTGCCTATGACTCCCTGCATGCCATGGGTGGCTTCTTACCTTCCAGACCAACTGTGAATTGAAAGTTTGTTTGGTTTTGTACTGCAAGGATCAAGAATTACATCACTTGTGCCCAAGGCTGTTGCATGCAATGTACCTTGACACCTGCCACCGTCAGTGGGAATTAAGGATGCCCAGCAATTTCCAGAGTAATGCCTGGGGGGAGAGGGAGGGCTGATTCAGTGAGGAACTTAGAGGTGCCTAGCTCCACGTTGATGGGACTGCTCACGTGCTTTAAGTTAGGCATGTGTTAAATGCCTTGTTGTGCTGAGGTTGTAGTGCCTGAAATCCACGTTTCACACACAAATGTATAAGGGGGAACAGTCCCTATTACGATATAGGGCCTGATCTGAAGTCGATGGGCATCTGTCTATTGATTTCAGTGGGCACTGAGTCAGACCCATAGAGCTTGACCCATTTTGACTATTATCCCTGAGATTTCTCCCACTGCATTGGAAACTTCAACCAATGTATGAGTGGGATTGTGGGGCGGGGACTACTGAGGTCCATGGATAGACAGAGATTTATAATATAAACCTGGATGGTGAGCAAGGATTTAAATGGCGGGGGAGGAATTGAGAAGGAGGCTCTTTGAAAATATTTGGAAAGAAAGAGCCACGGCATGTCCTTCCCTTCCCCCACTTTTCACTGTCTGAGAGTAAGTCTACACTGCAGAAACAAAAGACCCATTACAGCAAGTTTACAGCAATGTAGACATTCTGACTTAGGCTGGAGTCCAGGCTCCGAGAGCATCCCCCTCGCTGAGTTCCAGGGTCCAGGTTTCAGCCTGAACCCGAATGTCTACACTGCTATTTTTAGCCCCATCGCGTGAGCCCAAGTCATTTGACCTTGGATCTGAGACTTGCTACAGTGGGTCTCTTTTTTTTTTTTTTGCAGTGTAAACATACTGCAGGTACTGGTGTGAGCTATTCCATCTGATATCCAGAACTCCCCACCTGAAAAATTCACTGTTCACTGGGCGATTAGTGAAATGTGGTGATAGTTTAAAAAAGGAGGAGAGAGTCACAGAGACATTTTCACGCATTGCAGGATTCTGTCTTTCCACGATTTGATTCCTTTGGTGGCTGTGTGTTTTTTGAAGAGATCAGGTTTTGTTGAATAAGATGCATTGCTAATAATAAAAAATCCTGGCTGTACTAAAGGTTCAGTGTTTTCTTTATAAAGCTGCCAGTAGCCATCAGACAGGATCGTTTGCTTCTGTTTCACACCATCACAAGGGAATAGATTTGACTCAGCGTTGGACTTGCCATGGTCACAGGAAGCAGTAAAATTTTACTTTAATTGGTATGAAAATCTAGGCTTAGTTTTCAAATGGTTTATTTCATCTAGAGTCCAGCCTTGTTCATTAGCTGGACGATTCTAGCCCTCCTGTGCGCCAGTGATGGGAAACTCAGATATCTAGTTAGCCAAGCCTAGAGCTGAACTGTCCCAGGCGCTTCAACCTCACTTGTGATTTTCCATGCATGGTCATTTGCATGAACTAGCAGTAGAATTTGCACCAGGCAATGGCATTTGTGCAAGATTTGCACATGTAAGTCTTTGGCTATGCAAAATCCCATCGCCTAGGTGCACAGTCTTGCACACAAATCACTGTGTACAATGCAAAGGTTGTTTTAATGCATGTTACATTGAGAAGGGGCCCAGTTTGCACATCTGGCCAAGCTGATGGTTCACTGTAGCTCTCAAGGCTGTGGTTCTCCCATGTTTGCAAGATGGCCTGTTCCATAGGGAAAAGCAGATGAGAAGGGAAGTGACTTCAGGTGACTTTGACATACAGGGGAATCTTACTTCACCTGATCACTTTCCCCTTTTTCCCTATCCTAACTGTTACCAACACTGACTATTTTAATAGGTATTATGTGATGTTATATAAGTATTGTCACTTAAGATTACGTTTATCATCAATGATTAATCCTTCTTTTGTTGGAAAGCTGTAGAAAGTTTGCACCCAGGGAGATGTCTTGAAAAATTCTGTGTTGTTCAGATTTAATCCAAGCTGACAGGAATTATAGTTGAGGGAAAAGAGACAGAGGCATCTAGATGACAGGCCATAAATATATTAAAAAATACTGTTCAAGATGTAGTAAGAAATTAGTGTGGTGGAAGGGTTAGAGAAGTCTTTCTCTGCCCTCTGGGTCAGAATTCAGGTAACTGGGGAATTTGGCCGGAGAATGCACTAACCAGGAGAAATCTGATCTCTGTAATGCAAAGGCACACTTGGTTACTGTGACTGTTTTCAGCACAGGAATAGTTCCACTAAAGTTTTTCCTTGTATTGGAAGAATTATTTTACAGATGTCTGAACCACTTGCAGTTGGGATATTAGAGGCTGTGTGCGTTCAGGGCTCCCATATCTGTTTTGCAAGATGCTTTACCTTTATAAGAACTCCATTGGTGTTGCTGAAATAAGTCCCAATCCAGCAAAGTGCTTAAGCACGTGTTTAAAGTCACATCGAAGTACATGGGAAGACTGAAATGTTTTTAGGGCTAAAAAGTTGTCAAGAGGCTTAGGAGTAAGTATAGACATGGTCCTTGTCCAGAGTAGCTTACTGTCTGTTTAGTTAATATGTAGACAGAGGATGGGCAGAGGTACAGTGGTTAAGAATGTCTGGCACATGCCTTTTGCACTAGGCTGATGATGAATGGAGTGAAGAAGGAGTTGAAAGAAAAGGGAGTGTTGAGGTGAAAGGCACTGAGTGAGAATGGAGTAGAAAGAAAATAAAGAGCTTTCTGACTCTTCTCAAAGAGTTATGCTGGATGGAACTGGAACGTAAGCTCAGGTAGCCCCTGAATGGAAAGTCAGGACTGTGCTTTCTAAGACTTTCTAAGGGTATATCTATACTACCGGCCGGATCAGTGGGTAGTGTTCGCGGTATCAGGGATCGATTTATCGCATCCAGACGAGACGCGATAAATCGATCTGCTAATCGACGCCTGTACTCCACCTCAGCAGGAGGAGTAAGTGGAGTCAACTGGGGAGTCGCAGCAGTCAACTTGCTGCCATGAGGATGGCCAGGTAAGTCGAACTAAGATACTTTGACTTCAGCTACGCAAATAGCATAGCTGAAGTTGCGTATCTTAATTCGAACCCTCCCACTATGTAGCCCAGGCCTAAGTCAGTCATACTTTCTAATGCTAATTTAAAGTATTGTCCTCTTCTGTTCATTGATAGAGTTGCAGCGCCTATCTAGTTATTTAACAAGAAAATCCTAGAAGGGCACATGGGAAGGGATGGAGAATGTTTGGGCCAAGATGCTTAAGGAGTCTCAGAAGGGTTGAATGATACAGCTGGCAGAGTACTGAGCACTCTTGATGTATGAGCAATGTACCGATGCAGAGATTATAGACAGTGATACCAGACATGCTTGGGTGGTTTGCTTACTTGGTTTTAATTAACTGATTCTTGTTTTAAATCCAGCAGAAATAGTTTGCGCTAGTTCTGAGTTCCCCAATTTGTATTTTCTCTGACACAGCCAATGTGCTATCTGGTGGTTTGATTCCCACAGAGCTGCTGCTATCTTCACTTTCTGAAGTGACTCCTGAAGTCGAGTGTTTTTGGTTTTTTTTTTAAGGATTCTTGATTAGAAGGGAAACAGAAATACTGAATCAACATTTGCTTTTCTCTTAAGGACTTGGCCATGTACATAAATGAAGTCAAGAGAGACAAAGAGACCTTAAAGAAAATATGTGAATTTCAGAAATCTATAGAAAACTTGGTGAGTTTGAGAATCTTCTCTTTTCCTCCTAGCCCCCAACTTTTAATTTTATCTTTATTAACGTTCTTGGACTCTCCAGAAAAGTATTAACAAATTTCATTATCACCTGTGCTTATCTTTAAAAGGCCAGTTTGTATTTGATCAACCTCTTATTATAATCTGTGTATTAATTTTGTTCAAATTCCAAAAAGTGGAACCCATACATTATAAATCTATTTGAGCCTGATGTGGGACTGTCATTTTTTTCCATTGAAAGGATTTCCATACTTTATTTCAGCATGTCGCTAATGTTGGGGGACCGTCCTTTTCCAAAAATGTATTCTTGCACATCTGGCTGCTGTTTAAAATTTAAAAAAATTTATTTCGCTGTTAAGCGGGTAGAGAGGAGACGAATAAACATTTTTATGAACAAGAGTATAGCCTGGTATACAAGGGAAAGAGCAGCACCAGTAATATATTTCTGAGCATAGAACTCCAAAAATATGGACCAGACATCTGTCTTTCAAACCACATGAGGGACTGATCTGCTGAAGTGCAGCTGAAGTCAATGGGAGCTGAGTACACTCAGCACTGCACACCTCTCTGTTTTATCCTGAGTCCAGAGGACGCTGTCGACTTTAATAGATGATTCTTTAACAGACTTCAGACAGAATCCCTAGTTTCTCAGGTTTCTCTTGGAAAACTCCAGAGTGGGATGTAGACCTTTGCAGCTCATAGGTTTTGATTGGAACAGTCATGATAAGCCATGATCTGTATGAGAAATGAGATGTGTGGTGCTCTTTAAAAATTGGAATGCGAATGGGTACTTTTAGCATCTGCTTTTCCCTGCTGCAGTCTGAGAGCTGGTGTGACATGCAGAAGATGAAATGTTAGCAAAGCAGTCATTTCTTGCTTCAAATCAATCCCACACACACTCTGCTCTGTGTTTAATTTCGTTCCTCGGTAGCGGATGTTATGGATTTATTCTCATTATGTATACACAACCCACACAGCACAGCAATGAAATAACCATAGACTATATGCACAGCTGTATACAATATGTATTTTTCTGATCAACAGTGAAGCTTCAAGTTTATTTTAATAAAAAAAGAGCACTCTGTAGGTGAAGTGTTTCATATCACTCAATAACAGTGCTGTATTGAGTAGCATTTCCAAGGGCTTTGGGCGGCAAGAGAGATTCATGATTCTGCTCTCTGAATCTGCCCCCTCTGAATCTCTGGTTTTGGTTCCAGATGGGAGCCATAATTGGAAGACCTCTAGTTTCTGTTTCCAGTGCAGTTTCAATAGAAAATCTCCTGAGAGTAGCTGATCTCGTGAGATTTCTGCCACCCAGCGTGGAAATCTTGTAAAAATTACTTGACCACTAAACTTTGCACCTAGATCCTTGACTTGACTTGTCATCAAACCCAAACACTAGCCTCAGGGTTCTAACACCACTTCTAGGGTTGTTTTCTATGGTAACTGTCACCTATTGATATTCCATCTGGCTTAGGTGATACTGTTTGTATGAATCTCTGCCACTCAAGATAGACCCCATAGTATAATCTTACGCGAGTGCGCCTTCTCTGTTTACTGAGTCTTTGGAATGTTCTCCCTCTGTCTATTCAAGTCCATCCCAGCTAACATTACTAGTGAGGTGATTCACTTTTTGGTTATGTGTTTTGGTGAGTGGTGGTTTTTTCCTTTGCTAGGGGCCCATTTTGGAATCTGAGCTGGGTTTGGGTGATGGTGGGGGAGGAGGGGTTTTGTTGGCCGTTGGAAACTGTCTTCTTTGTTTCTTTACGTTTTTGTGCCACATTCAGAGACGTTTTGGGTTCAGAAATAAAGACCTCTCTTTGCTAACATATGTTTTGCTACCCGCAGCAAGGGAAACTGGAAGAATTCGGGAGGCCAAAGATAGATGGTGAACTGAAAGTCCGTTCAATAGTGAACCACACCAAGCAGGACAGGTGAGTGAATGAAGAAACAAAGAAATGGACAGTGAAAAAAGACAACATTCTCCCAGAAAGCCAAGTTACAAGAAACACCATTCAAAATGCTAAATGTAGCACAGGGCTCCTTATTGCTATGCACCTGGGGTAGTGTGACCAGATGTCCTGATTTTATAGGGACAGTCCCAATATTTGGGGCTTTGTCTTATATAGGTGCCTATTACCCTGTTCCAATTTTTCACACTTGCTGGCTGGTCACCGTAGTCGGGGGCTCTGATACAGCTTAACATCTGTCTTAAAATCATAATGGGTTTAGATCCATAGGTCACGGGCTCAGTCCTGGCTCACATTGATCCACCCAGGGGCATCACCTTACACTTGGTGGCTGGTATAAGAATTTGAGCTGGGCAGGCTTCTGAAGTTCCCTGACCAGGGTGTGTGCGGAACCTGCAGGTAGATGGCGTCGCTTTCTTTCCCCTTCTAGTGACTGAAGCACAGAGGTTTATGATTCGCTTACAGTCTTTGAGCTAAAGAAGCTTGGAAAGTAGAAGCTCCTGCTTTTAGGTGCAGAGGCTCCAGGTTCAATGCCCATTGCTGACAACCCACCTTGGGAGTGTTGCATTACACAGAAAAGACTGGATAATCATCCCGTCCATCCTTCTGCCAATGCAAGATTTTTCCTACCGTACGTTTTGTAGTGCACGGGCCATCTAGTTTGAAGAGGCCCGATCTTCTAGAGATAAGAAGTCAGATCTTAGTATGGATTTCAGCTCTCTGCCTCCCAGCAGTTTAGTGTGTTTGAAAGCAGCTGTGGCCCATTATAAGGAGGTGACAGGTAAGCTGTGAAATCGATCTCTAGGCCCAGGTTCAGATGCTGACTAGCACTCTCCCAAAGCCTGGAGGCTGTTCACTTCCACTGTGTCTCCTCCGGCCCCAGTCGTATATCCCACAATGCCCAGAGGCAGAAGCTTTCAAGTCTGATGTTAAATCATAAAAAACTGGCAATTCTAGAGTCCACAAGTTTCATCCACAGTGAAATGCTTAGGTTGTTTTTTGTTACTTTAAATCTCATTGTAAGGGGGGCTAAAGCTCTCTTGGGCTTTGCAAATGCAAACTCTTCTGTTCCCATTCGGATTCGCCGCCAACCCGTGGAATTGTAGGACGTGTAGTTAGGTTAAAGCAGCTTACACTGATTTTGAGCCCTACAGAGAGGGCACTCAGAGGAAAGCCCTCTCTTCTTACTTTTTCTGCAGAGGCAAATAAAGCTGCGTCCCTTTTGAGGGGATTGTGTGTGCTAGGTGAACCTTTCCAGTGGCTGATTTCAGGGTGTCTCAAACAGAGCTGAGAAGCTTTTTCCTGTATGATTACAGAGTTCTGTATGTTTCCTGGAGGTTACCTACAAGTGAAATATACAACAGCTCTTGGGGGCTCTGGTTTACAGTTAGAAGAGCCTCAGGAAGCAACACTGACGTCTTCTCACTCCGTGGCCTGCATATGAAACACCTTTAAAACTCTCTTTGAGAGCTCTATCATCACAAGTCAGAACATTTTCTAGTAAAAAGAACTGTTGTTCTGAAGTTTTTCCAAACAAACAAACTGAAGGTTAATTTTATTTTTCACCTAATCCCTTGCCCAGTAAGACGATCTATGGGCCAGATTGTCTCCCTTGTAGTCAGTTGAGTGATACCAGCAGGACATTTGGTCCTATGTTTCCACACGTTTCATCCTCATTAATTTGGTCGTTACTTAGAATTGCGTTGACGCCAAACACCTTCAACGTTAAATCATTATATAGCTAGCAATGTTTCACTGTCCTGACCGGGGAATAATCTCCGCTGAGCTTTCTGTGAAAGGTGTATATATAATTAGATGTAGGATTTGGTTTCTGGCAGGTATTTATTTTTGTTCGATAAAGTGGTGATCGTCTGTAAAAGGAAAGGATACAATTATGAGTTGAAAGAAATTATCGAGCTGCTTTTCCATAAGATGACCGATGATCCCATGAACAACAAGGACATTAAGAAGGTAGGTGGACAGAGCAAGGAGCTGGCTTAGCTCTCATGGGCAGCTTTCCGTACCCATGCAGGTCAGTGTCCGAGGGTAACTCCTCTCCCATCAGACTTCTAAAACAGAAATAGCACTTGTAAAATCTGGACAATCAACCCTTGATTTCAGGGCAAGGCACTTAGGAATGGGAGGCTGAGCTGGGTCCCCTGACCTGGGGCCTGCAAAAGAGCCCTTGAGAAGTTCGAATGACTTGACTGGAATGGGGGAAGCTGCTCTGTTCTTTTAGAGAAGCCACTCCCAGAGAGAGTAATTCACAGACAAATTGGAAAGGATAAAAATGACCTAAAAAAAGAATGGAGGATGGGGAAGAATGGGCAGGACATACATGTGTTTATTCCAATTCACTCATCTGGGTGACTGGGCGTTAGTTGTGTGTCTCTCATTCTGGGCTCCAAGCTTCACGCTCCCCATGCCTCGGTGCATTTTACAGCATACTAAACTAATATTCTAGACTGCAGATCATGGCAAGCACAGCGGCTCTTGCGTTCTCAAGCACGAGCTCCTGAGTTGTCACTGGGAGAGGGAATGTGGGCTGGGTGGCCAGGTTTATCATTGTCTGTTGTTCAGAAAAGCTAATGGGAGTGAAATCTCCAGCAAATAACTGTTCTGGAAAAGGCATCTCTAACGGTTACTCCTTCCTAGTGCTGCATGGGAGTTATCAGTACTGGAGTTCAAATATCCCGGAAAAGAGTGCTGTTTCTTTAAAAAATGGCCGACCCAAAGGTCGTGTGGAAGCCTTTGTCTGGTGGGATCTTTGTAGCTTCTTGGACCTGTCCCTCAGCAGACAACCCTCGAAGCTGTAGAAAATGTCTATTTTTCAGGGTTAGCATGGACATGGCAGGCTTTTTACATTGGGTACGCTCTTCTAAACCAAGTTTCTCTATCAGAAATACACATACTTTGCCTGGTTTTGGGCTGAGGCGATGACACAAAAGAAAATCTGCATCCCAATAGACTCCACAGCTTAGCAGCTTTGGCTACCCCGTTAGTGTGGTACAATGTACAGGGTAGCAACAAGGGAGCTGTTGTGCCATTTTGAAAATAATTGGTGGCTTTGCTGCTGTGATGTTGAAGAGAGATTGCTAGCCTTGTGTTTTAATGAATTGTGTTTCCACTTTGCTCTCTTATGCTTTCTAGTCTCATGGAAAAATGGTAAGCAACCACGAGATCCACTTTATTTTCTTTAACGTTGTAGTGAACTGGCTAGCGGGTATATGCACCACTGCCTTCTGCAGGGCAGGTTGGATGTGTGTCATAGGCTTTATATGGCTGATGGTGAATGGAGAGTCTCCTTTAGCTTTAATGGCAGGGACCTGAGCCCTGCCATTAAAGCCGCAGGATCTGGGTTCTCTCCCATCTCCTGCCATGAAATTCTGGTTGATGATGGTGTGCACCAGAGTCAACTATTAAGTCGTTTGTTGCAAGGTACAATAGAGATGCAGTGCTGGTCTTTGCACCACTCCCCTGCTTTTATCATCAGAGAGGTTCATTGTAACCACAAAGGCAAGTAAAGAAAGCACGGTAAAACAGATTACAAATGGACCTGAATTAGCCCCCCCCCCGCCGCCTCCATGTTGTTGCTTAAGCATTCAGTACAAAGCAGTGAGGGGGAAAGAACCTGATCCTTTATTTTGATCTGATCATTTATTTTGATTTCCTATTGCAGTGGTCATATGGGTTCTACCTGATTCACCTTCAAGGAAAGCAGGGCTTCCAGTTTTTCTGCAAGACGGAAGACATGAAGAGGAAGTGGATGGAGCAGTTTGAAATGGCAATGTGAGTGTTTTAAGCTTCCCTGCAAAAATCATCTCTGGGTACACACTATTGCTGCTAATGAAACATGGCCTTGTCAACTCAGTTGCTAGTTCTCAGAGCCCAGAGTTCTGATCTGCAACTCTCACTGACTTCCATAGGACTTCCATGCACAAAGGGCTTCCGGAATTGGGCCTGATGTGATAGTGTCTAACCAAATGATTCATGCAAAAAGCGCGTGCAGGGAAGATGTCTATAGAAATTGCCACCTTGGGAGAAAACCTGTGGCATGCAGCGTTGAGCATGTATTTGACCAAACAGCTGGAGTTAAGGGCTAAAATCTGCACAGAGAGTCAGCACAAGGGCATTGCATCCTATTTAAGCCCTATTTTGAGGACATAAGTAGTGCGTAGGTCTCATATTGGCCTTCTGCACAGTGGTGAGTTCTAGTTAATGACTGGCTTAGGAGGGAAAGACAGGATCATGTGTGAAAATATCAATGAAATTTTAAGCACCACACATAACCCCTTCCCAACAGCTAGCCCCAAATGATTTGCTTATTCTTTTACTCTTGTGCAAGATCTTAAAGTATGCTCTGTGATTTCAAAACTTTGACTGAAGTCCAGACAGTAGCTGCAACCAAAGACCATAGAACTCAGAAAGTCTGGCAAGGGCAACTTGATACAACTTTGGGGATTTGTCTTTCATTTTGGTTTTTCCACTCTTTGGAATTAGGTCCAACATTAAGCCAGATAAAGCCAACGCGAATCACCACAACTTCCAGATGTACACATTTGAAAAGACGACCAACTGCAAAGCGTGCAAGATGTTTTTAAGGTGAGCAATGCTCTTCTGACTCTTCAGATGAAAACTTTTTTAAAAAACATGTCCATTAAAAATAAAAGTGTAATTGCTCATTCATCATTTCCCTGGTCTTTCACCCAGTCAAGAAAAGATGTGAGTTGGGAAAGGCTAGGAATCTGAGATTCTCTGACTTACCGCTTGTCAGCTGTGGCATTTCAGGCTGTGGCGAATCTGAAATCCGCATTGCTGCTGTTTTTTCATGATTCTTCATGTGTATGATTGCAGTGCTCTAGCTGGAATAACAATACTGCGAATGGTGGCACAGAATCCCACACAATAGGCCCCTTTGCCCTGACCGGGGGGAACAAATGTGGGTGGGAACAGGCTGTGGTTTTATCAGTATGTCATGCACACACCTGCCCAATGTTAACTGATGGCTGTGCTGTATTTGCCACTCTCCTAAGATGGAGCCATCTTTGTTCTGCATTTACTCTGGCCCACAAAAGGGGCTATTTTCAAAGACACAGTGGGCAAAGAGGTACCCAACACCTGCTGAAGGTCAATGGGAAGCCCAGCCTAAGCCTTTTCCACAAACCATGCCCTCATGTCACCAGCCGGGATGTTAGCTCTGCAGTATCACGGTCACACTACTCAGCCACTCCCTGTGTGGAGCAGTTGGGCTCATGGGCATCTTCCAGCTCTCCAGACTCGTGGTTATATTTGAACTATAGATTTTAACTCATTAATCTGCACCAAGCCTGGCTGTCTTCTCACATTGGGGGCAGCCCACTTACTTGACACCCCACTGCTGTCGCATCGCAGGCAGGCTGATCCAATGCGGGAGCAACCAAGAGTTCTCTTAACTGTTTTGCCGTCCCCAAACCTGGATTCTGCGTTGCCTTCCATCCTCTGGGGGACTCCATATTCAACACAGTGGGTCCACTGTCTAACACAGGGGTTCTCAACTTTTTTCTTTCTGAGGTACCCCCAAGATGCTATAAAAACTCCGTGGCCCACCTGTGCCATAACAACTGGTTTTCTGCATATAGAAGCCAGAGCCAGTGTTAGGGGGTAACAGGTAGGGCAATTGTCTGGGGCCCCATGCCACAGGACCCCACAAAGCTAAGTTCAGCTTCAGCCTCGGGTGACGGGGCTGAGGACTTCAGTCCCATCTGGTGGAGGCTTCAGCTTTCTGCCCTGGGTCCCAGCGAGTCTAACACTGGCCCTGCTTGGTGGTCCCCCTGAAACCTGCTCGAGAACCACTGATCTAACAGACATTTCACGGGGACACAATAACGGGAGACTGTCATGTGTGAGGTCTTTGTGACTTAAAACTCAAACTTCTCAGCCTTTTGGCTAGTTGTTTTCAACATCTAAAATGGGTTTGTCTTTTTTATTCCCTCTTTTCATTCTTTTCCTTTCCTCTGCTCTCAATTCACACCCAACTGCCAGATTTCCAGCTCATCTCTGCTGTATCGCATAAATGACCCTAATGATCAGGATATCCTAGTAACTACAGGAGTTATAAGTCCATGCCCCTGCCCCATTGCTATGGGAAAGCAGGTACAAATATCTGGCCATTCGACAGGAAACAGAATCCTTTATGCATCATTGCAGAGTTTCAGCAAGGAGCAGGAATTGCTGGCCTGAGGCTATAGATAAATCTTGCATGCAAGGACCATATGCTGACACCATAACCTGCCCAAGGGGGCTGCTTATTGCCTGGCCTACCCAATGGCAAATGAAATTCTCATTAGCTCAACAAATGTTGCATTAAGAAACTCCTTGTTAATATAGAATTGTGTGCATTGTCGCTGTTGGTCTTTATATGCTATTCTGAGACCCTGTCCATCAATAAAATTTAATAGCTAAACTAATCAGAATTCACGTAAATACTGTATCCGTGTGGGTTTTTGCTATACAGTCCTGCAAGCTCGTGATCTGGTAACTAATGACAAGCTATCATTTAGTAATAGATCTTTGCACTTAATTCTGCATATTTCATAGGGGGAATTTGAAAGCACATCACAAGAAATTAGGTTTCAGAAACCACCTCCCCATCTCTGCCTCCTGAAGGTGGCTAAATCCTATTATCCCCACATCACAGATAAGTAAACTGAGGCACAGGGAGGTTAAGTGATTTACCTAAGGTCAAATGGCAGAGCTAGGAATAAATCCCAGGAGTCTGATAGTTTAACTACACCAGAGGTATGTCCTCCTTTCAGTGTGATGCCCATCAGTGGTAGTATAACTTCATGACCAGTGTAGATTTGTCTATATTAACTCTGTAGAAGAGTCAAGAAGTAAAACAAACGGGTAACTGGGTAGGAATATCAAGGAGGGGACTGGAATGAAGAAATTTTCAACTTCTCTTTTTACAGAGGAACTTTCTATCAGGGCTATCTGTGCATGAAATGTGGAGCAGGTGCTCATAAAGAATGCTTGGAAATTATTCCTCCCTGCAAGATCAGTAAGTCTTTTGACATTTTAGTGTTTTTTAAAAGGGCTTGGCTTCTTGTGAATGATCTGATAGATAAAAGTTGTTTTCTTACTAGCACTAAATGTCATCTACTGTTTTATGTCCAGTTCTGAATAGATTAAGAATTTTTTTTTAAGAGTTTTCCATCCGCTTCCTAATATGGTAACTCACTGTGCATAGCTCTTGTGTGTGTGAGTATGTATGGGTATATGTATATTCTGACTATTTCAAGTAGTCCCCTGTAGTAAGTATACATATATTTCAGGGGACTACTCTGAATACAGTAAAGGAACATAAAGCCAGCAAGCAAGTTGGAAAGATACTTAATAATCTCTACCATGCAGCAGATGGGATCTTGCAACCAACTTGACTGATTCATAGAATCATGTAATATAAGGGTTGGAAGGGACTTCAGGGGGTCATATAGTCCAACCCCTTGCTCAAAGCAGGACCAATCCCCAGACAGATTTTTGCCCCAGATCCCTAAATGGCTCCCTCAAGGACTGAACTTTCAACCTTGGGTTTAGCAGGCCAGTGCTCAAATCACTGAGGTATCTCTACCCCCTAAAATAAATCCCCCTGCAGGCAGATTCACTGAAGCTAATGTTAGAAGAGACTTACTGTAGTAGGACATGAAGTACAGGATCTATAGATCCGATTTAGGAGCAATCTTGAGATTCCTACCCAAACAGCTGTTGACTGGGAAGCTGCAGAGTTTGGCTGATGGTTGTGGGAGGCAGAGAGGTAACAGAAGGTAATTTACTGCACTGTTTAATACCCCTTCTTGGCTAAGTCTTGTCAAACCAGTCTCTGAGAAGACGAAGTCGTCTTCCCTCCAGGTGAAGGTAAAAGTGTTGCCGCTTAGAAAGCAACAAGGATAGGGAAAATGGACAACAATGAAGGAAAATTCCATCAGGCCCCCTAAGGGGGCAGGGGAGTGTGTGTGTGTGTGTATAATGGAGACAAACAAATAGGCTGTCAGTAGATAGCTCCATTGGAGTATTATATTTACACCTGCAACTGCTCTGATGTGGTGGTTGGTGGGGCAGTTCTTAGTCTAATTTCTAATTGGCATTTGGGCAATATAACCACACAATGCTCTTTCTCTCTCACACCCTCAAGCCCCCACCACACACGCAGCCAGGCACAAATCCGCAGAGTGTGGCTCAGGATGTGTTTGTCACCAAAGAGTTGTTTGCAGGCCTGAGGTGCGTTGGCAGAGCTGAGTGTGATTTGGGGCCTGAGCCACAGCCCAGTGATATGGATGGAAAGGTTCCTGCTGACTTCAGTGGGCGTTGGAGTAAGTCTGTAGTGCCTCACTTTTGGTCCCTTCTGTCAAAATGATGAGGCACTGCAGCCGCTTGAGTTGTGCCATGGAGTAGAGGAAAGTACAAAACAGAGGGTTGTTTCCCCCTAAATTAACCAATTATTTTGACATTTTTTTTCAGGTTCTCCAGCAGACCAGGTATGTTTGTTTAACAAGCCTCTCATTCCCTCCTAACTCCCTGTCAGGTAGAGGCTGTGGGGGCATCTGTGTTTCACTAGTCCAGATTGAATTACAGCTGTTAGTTTTCAACTAGCCCTGGAGGCAGCATGGGCCTTGGGGAGGGTCCCCAGCAGTCACTGCAAACGTTACATTGGATAATATCCCTGTCACGTTGTCCTAGGGACCTGATCCTACAAGGAGCTGATCACCCCCCACTTTCTTTTCACTTCTGTGGGATTTTGGGGATCTGAGCACCTCTCAGGATAAGTACTGGTAACAGATGTCCTTCATTTTAGACCAGAATTGGCCTGTTCCACGTGTGTCTTGCCTGCCAGTCATGGTGATCACCGTCAGATGTGCTGACTCACAATGCTGCAATGGCTCTGCATTCTGAACTATCGCAGATGGAGAACTTGGGCAGCAGGATAAATTTTCACCTCAGCATTTCCCCTGCTAAAATTGTGAAGGTTCCTCATACAGAGAATGGAAACCTTCCTGTCCCTCAAGTGAAGGATTATGGGTAGCTACAGCATGATACGTCCCTCGCCTTAGGAAAAAATGGAATCTGCACAGGGATCTTTGCGGTGATCAGGGCAAGAGCAGAGGTTACTATGGTACTTAAGGGCATCTCATTTTATCTTTAAATACATTCAGTTGAAATAAGTTTTAGTGAACATAAACTATTTTCTCTCTCTTTGCAGGACTCATTAAATACAGGACCTGGTAAGAGTGGTGGTGGTGTTTTGTAAATGGGTAACGTAGGGGAGGCAGCATTGGCATCTGGTTCAAAGAGGCTGAGGATGACACATTTTGGAAGGGGCTCTCATACAGTGTTTGCACCTAAAGCCTGGTCTACACTTAAGCATCAGAGGGGTAGCCATGTTAGTCTGGATCTGTAAAAGCGGCAAAGAGTCCTGTGGCACCATATAGACTAACAGATGTATTGGAGCATGAGCTTTCGTTGGTGAATTCGTTGCATCTGATGAAGTGGCCATTCACCACGAAAGCTCATGCTCCAATACATCTGTTAGTGTATAAGGTGCCACAGGACTCTTTGCCATGTCTACACTTAAGTTATACTGGTACAACTATGTTGGTTAAGGGGGTGATTTTTTGCCAACATAGTTATGCCACTAAAACCCCACACTTATATTAACAGGAAGGTGCCTTATACCAGTATAACTGCATCTACACTGAGGGGTGGTCGTGATGTTTGTTTTTTTTGTATTTTGCTGCTTTAACAGTACCAGTATAGGGCTGGTCTACACTGAAAAGTTACATTGGCAGAGCTACATCTCTCGGGGTGTGAAAAATCCACATCCGTGAGAGATGTAGTTAAGCCAACCTTCCTCCATTGTATACAGCACTAGGTTGATGGGAAGAATTCTTCCATCAGCCTAGCTACTGCTTCTCAGGGAGTTGGAATGACTACACTGATGGGAGAACCCCTCCCTTTGCTGTAGTAAGTGTCTACACTGAAGCATTGCTGTAGCATTTTAAGTGTGGGCGTAGCCATATTTAAAGCAGCAAAACTTCCATATATAGACAAGCCTTAAGAAGCCATGAGACTGGGGTAACCCTCATTCTGCTCACAGGCACGTGCCTTCACATTATGGCTGAGATTGAGGAGAATGATACTATGGTCTGAGCACCTGCTTAGGACTTGGAAGACCCAGGCTAAAGTCACTGCTCCACCACAGACTTTCTGTGTGGCCTTGGGCCAGTCACTTAGCCACCTCTCAGTTCACATGTCTCTCATGGGGACAACAGCACTGCCCAGTCTCCCTGGGATTGTGAAGATAAATACATTAAACACGGGGAGGTGCTCAGATACTTCGGCAGTGAGAGCTGTATAAGTGTGGTTGTTACAGGAAAGCCTGGACTGGGGGAAAAGTCCTTCTAATCCAAGCTGGCGACATGGACATTTTGAGCATGAGCATGCTGCTCTCATTAGCTGCGTGGTGGGAGTGAGGTAAAAGCAGCTGAAAAGAAGGGAGCTAAGATAAATATTGTCAGTTGAGTGTGGCAGGGGAGGAATATTTAACACATGATCATTCGCAGCACAGAATGTCAGTTCTAAATCCCATCAACAGTCAGTGGGAGCTGGGCACCTAACTCGTTGTCCCCTCAGAAATCCCAGTCTGTGTCACTCAGCTTGGGATGATTCGCGCGTGGCTTGTTGTTGCCCAACTAAAGCCTGCCTGAGATTTCACGGTTCCAAGGCAGGTGCCATCTTTGCAGCTGGGGTTCAGTTGGGCCCATCATTATCTGCCCCTAATGTTTTAGCTTGTCAGACACTCTCATGCTAGCCATGTAGCTTGAGCAAATCAAAACGCCATTCCATGAGCATGAATGAGCTATGCCAGCAAATCCTGACCGCTAGCGTTCTCTGGGTTAGTGGCTCACAAGATGGCCTTCTCGTAACAATAGGTTTTGTTTTCTTCCTCTTTCAAGGTCCTAAAATGGTGGCTGTTCAGAATTACCATGGCAACCCAGCTCACCCAGGAAAGCCAGTGTTAACATTTCAGACCGGGGACATAATAGAACTGCTCAGAGGGGACCCGGATTCGCAGTGGTGGGAAGTGAGTGAAGTTGTTCTTTGGAAATATTCAGAAGTTCTTACACAGAGGCTACTGGCTAGTCAAAAAGTTCTTTCTTATTTATTTTCCCCCTTTGCACTTTTATTCACTGGAGTTTGCCAGCTGTCGTCCAAATAAATTCTCTGAGGCATATTTTCAGCTCGTGTCAAGGAGTTCTCCGAACATGCGCAGTTCTCCGAAACTGGAGCAAAGAATCCAGTTTCTTTGGCACAGTGCTTGACGTTAATCTTTATTTACAGGGGAGGTTAATACAGACGAAGAAGTCTGGTTATTTTCCCAGTTCATCAGTGAAGCCCTGTCCTGTGGACACCAGGGTAAGTACATAAAAACAGACCTGAGCCCAACACCTCCAAGCTTGGGCATGTTCAGGTTTCGGGGAGTTAGTTTGGGGCCCATCTCCTAAAGCAAGACAACTTAAATCATGGGCTGTACACCAGCATGCAGCCGGAGTATCTCTGCTTGTTGGAGTCACTCTGGATATAACTGATGTAAGCCTCAATTGGGAACTGTCTTCCTTGCTGTCGGGATTTTGTTTGAGATGGGTGAATATTTATGCTCAAAATGGTGCCGGCTTGGATGGATGCCTTTCTCCAGAGCGTAGCTTCACACGCTGCCTTGCCTGGGACATCCAGCTATGCCTAGGAGAGACTGTAGCACCTCCTGAAGTGTGAGTTTTGCCTGCAGGCCTGGTCAGTCACGGAGGACTGAAGAATGTGTTAGGGGAGATTTCTGACCGAGGCTCAAGGTCAGGCAGGGACACTCAATGGAGTCTGCAAATTATTTCACTTATTTATCAGGCTAAAAGAATTACCTATGATGGTGCTTTGTACCTTCATAGTGGCCCGGTCTTGGAGACCTCTAATGTGTTGGGTGGTGTGTTAATGGGTAACCAAGTGAAGTCTCATCTATTAATTTAATTTTCCATTTTCTGCCAATTAACCAAAACTGAGCCAGTGCATTGAGCCATTTGCTAGCAGTTATGAAAGGACTGGAGGAGTGTAGATCATTGGCACTTACCCAGTAAGGGGAGCCTGGTATTCTTCAGTCCAGCCCTAAACCCTAAATTTGACCCCTACTGGGTTTCAGGGCTTGATCTTTCCATTAACTCCTGTGGGCTTTGGGACTCTTAGAGTAAATGAGTCTCCTGAGTAAGTGAATTCTCGACTCACGCTGCACAGCAATTGCAGGTGTCTCGTGCATGTTGTGCGCTCTCCTTAGTGTAACATGCACTTTGCTTCTCCCTTAGCACACTCTTTCCTCACTCCTATTGCAAGTCCCCGGCTCCTTGCCCTTGCACCTTTAACTTCTTCATTCCGTTCAACTGCATTTTAACAAGTGCTTTAGCACAAGGATGTGTGACAGCCAGGGACTAATTTTCGAACCTGGGCTTCTTTCCAAATCTGGGGTCTTCATTCACAAACCTCACCGCCCAACTCAGCCATGCTCATTCTCTGCACCCTTGCTGGCCCATTTTAGGGGAGTATGCCCAAGCCCCGTAAAACATATTACTTTACTAACGTATCTTTTGTACTGCAGTAAATGCATTCTTCCTATTCAGGCTTTACATATAACCCATGCAAATGCTCTTCTCACTTCCCCATTTAAACCCTGGCAATAGCCTTTAGTGTGCTTGGGTGATGTGCTTGGCCATGGTTTGACCCACATGCCAACTCCCTGACCTGCTGGCTTGTGGGGCTATTTGTATAATCTTTAGACCACAAGCCGTGCTGCCATGGGGCCAGTGTAGGTCAGGGATAACTTCCAGTGACTCATCTGCTCCCCTCCACCTTACCTTTGTGCTTGGACTAAGAAAAAGATTGTCCCAAAATGTTAACAGAAATAAAAACGGGTTGAGGATGTGGAGGGAAAGATGTTTTCAGCCAGTGGGCAACACAGTGTGGTTCAGTGGATAGGGCACTGCACTACCCTGGGAATCTAGAAGACCTGGGTTCTCTTCTTAGCATCACCCCTAGCTTGCTACGTGATCTTGGGCTAGTTTGCTTACCTCTATGGGCCCTGATTTCATCATCTGCAGCTTGGGGATAATGCTGACCCCGCACTGTCAGGTGCTTTGAGATTGCACTTCAGAGAAGCTAAGTGGTGGTTAGTTGTTAACAAGTTTTCAAAGCTTTGAATTACTCTTAGGCTATGTCTACACTTACGGGGGCGTGAATTGTATGTCCCCCTAGCATGGGTATAAATAGCAGTGTGGACGGCAAGCCCCTGCTTAGCTGAGTCGAACAAAGACATGCCAAGACCTTAGGGAAGGAACCCTGCAGGGTCTCTACCTGCCCAAGCAGTGCAGTGTCCCCCTGCTCGAACCTATCTCCCCTCTAGAAACGTTCCCTGTCTCGTATAGCACTGTGTGAATGCATCCTGCTTTTCACTGCAGCATGTAGCCACACGTAGGACCACAGACGGGTCAGATAAATCAAAATACCCAATACACTTGGCACAGCTGGTTTGTGTGTGCGTGCCAATGAGAAAATCTGTTGATTGTAACCCTCTTCCTCTGACTCCGAGGCCAATAACTCGTAAAATGCTTGGCACATAAAAACGCTCCCGTACAGAGGAGTGTATCCAAGATGATCTATAATCTAATTAGGATCTGCGCTCCAGAGTAATAAGCGCTGTTCTCTTTGCTGTAGCCTCCCATCGGCCGGCCTCCTTCGAGAGAAATAGACTACACAGCGTATCCTTGGTAAGTTGGTCATTAAATGAGACATTCTGATAGAAATGCTTTACTGCTGACATAAAGATACATTGGCTTTACCCTTTAATTCCATTACTTTGTCACAAATCCGCTATGGAATAAATTATGAATGCACTTTGGTAGCTCCCCTCAACCTCCCCTCTCCCCAACCCCCCTGTCCACTGTCGATGTACAGGAGCCCGTGCAACTTTCAGGCAAATAGGGCTAAAATGGCATAGTCAGTTGGTGCATTAGCATTTCACTTCCGAAGTCTTGAGCTTTAATGCCGACTTCAGAGCGTGATCCAACGCCAGCTGAAATCAATGGGACTCCTTTTACATAGACTGTAGTGGGCTTTGGGTCAGAGCACAGGTGGGAAATGCATTTGTTGAGCTCTTGCTACTTTGCCTGGGTTGGCAGGTCCCTGCTCAGGAGAAGGGTGTTGGATGTTGATGTCGGGCATGGGCAGATCTCTGCAGGAGAAGCTTTCCCTTCCCTCTAGTTCTGCCCATTGGTATCAGTGCTTTACTTAAGCCCAAGAAGTTTTTCATTGAAACCTGTGCACCTTGGGACTCATTCCCCGTCCAGGTGGCTTTCTAGGAACAGTATAAAAACAAAAGACTTCAAAAAAGGAAAGGGGCTGCACTCTGCACCATTACATCTTTTCTCTTAACTTGCAAAGCAGTTACTTGCCATGTAAGTTATCTCTGGTCACTGTTTTGCCTACTGATAAAGGGTTTGATCAGACCCCCTTTCTCTCTTACTCACCCATCCCGCTCCTGACCTTTACAAATGGATTTTTTTTGTTAAAACATATTTTTAAATATTAATATAAAATCTCCCATAAATTAAAATTACCTACATTCTGGATAACCTGGCAAATCAAGGAAGTCCCCTCATGAGTACTCATGCTTTGAACTCCACACCCATCCAGGATAGCGTCTTTTGTCCTACTTGACCGTAGTCAATGTCCTTACTACTGTACAGGTAACAGAGGAGATTGTCGAAGGATAGTTTGGTACCCAACTCCCATTGCAAGGTGGGCACCAAACTGGCCTTTGTAGCTTTGAAAATCTCCCCCTAGAAATCCCTGCCCCAAGGAGGCTCTGACCTAGAAGATGGCTAGCTCTGACTCCCGGAAGCAGGAGTCTGAAATGAGCTGGATTGATAGTCATTGGTTTCCTTTTAAGAAGACACTTGGAGGCTGAGGATTCAAAAGCTCTCACCATTGTCCCAGCTCAGCTCCCACCCCTGCCAAGTGCTGGGGACCCTGGGCTCCCAGTGACTATGATGGGAATTCAGTTCATTTGACACTTGCAGCAAGTGCCCCCAGGGTTGGACCGGACTGTATAGTCTTGTAGAAGACTTGCTGCTAGGACTTCCAGTTCTGTGCTGTGTCAGGGTGACATGGTATTTATGTGCCTGGTATCAGCAAGCAGGCTGATCGTCTTTGGAGCGTGTTACCATCCAGGATGTTCTGTGGGGAAGATCGAGCGATAACCAGTGACTGTAAAGTCCACATGAGCTCTTGGTTTAATGAGTGACTCATGGGCTCATGCAAAAGCCAGGAAAGGTAATTGATTGGTCCCTGTTACCTGCCAGTTAGGGAGCCGCACCAGTCAGGAGGGATGATTGTAGACTTTTTGACCCCGGCCCAACTCAAAACACAGTAGAAATCCTGTGTTACGAGACAGAGCCTTGTCAGCCAAACCTACAGTCAGTACTGGCTGCTCTGTGATCTCAGCACCAAACAGGGAGTGTTCCTTTAGGTTTGCAGGAAACATGGAGAGGCAACAGACAGACAACCTGCTGAAGTCACACGTCAGCGGGACGTACCTGATTCGAGAGAGACCAGCAGAGGCCGAGCGCTTTGCCATCAGTATTAAGTGAGTATAGCAATGGGTGCTTCTGTTAACGGAGCTCGGACAAGGTGGTAAAGTGACTGCTGGGTAACCAGTGCGAGGCATTGAGCTGATGTCACCTGGGTGTGAAATTGACCATGTTGGACCGATAAGCTTTACTTTCCTCTGGTTCTGCACTTGAGGAAAGCTTGTGATTTTAATGACAGCCTGATCACCTTAGACATCAGATAAGTTGTCTACGGAAGATGCTCCCTTTTCCCTTTCGGATTTGAAATGGCAAGTGCAGTGCAGTCCCACTGATCTACCTGGAGTCCTATGTTTTAAGACTCATTAGTACTGATGCCCCTTTGTAGGATATGAGAGTCTCGTTCTGGCTGGGTTTAGCTTCATAGAGGTTCCCTGTAAGGAACTACTGTGAAGTAAAAGAGCGCACACCGATGAAGTGCTGGTTAGAGATTGGTACTGGACTGTTTAAACATGAGGATTTCTGGCTTATTGAAGTATTGGCCTTTAAAGTAAAGGCGTCATTGATGGTTTTAGTATGCTGCTGTGTAACCATCTGGTTAATCCAGCATATTGTGAACATTCGGAATGGTTGGTAAGGCACCAGAGCGCTACATGCTCACTCTCATTTCATTATTTACACACAATGGAACAGCTTCAACAGGAGAGACTGAGAGACTGGCACTAGAATATCCTATAGCCCACTGGTTAGAGCATCTTCTGCAGGGAACAACACCCAATTTCAAATCCCTGTTTCCCATCAGGCAGAGGGGAGAACTGAACCTGGGTCACCCACATACCAGGTGAGTGCTCTAACCACTGGGCTAAAAATTATAAGGGAGGCAAAACTACCGCAATTTCCACCTCCTCTGGCCATTTTGTGAATGACGCTGGAAAACTTTTGCTGGGGCTGAAACTGTTTGGCAAATTCATGAATCATTCTGGGTCACTCAGCACTGCACTTTTTGGCAAATAAATTGTTTGTTCTAAACCCTGCACCCAGCCCCTCTGCTGAGTTCTGTTCCCAGCTCCGACACTGACTCCCTTGTCCACTTACCCCTTGTGCTTTCGATTCCCCATCTGGGATGGGGATAAGGCTGGTGCATCTGCCAGGGGGTTGAGCCAAGTGGGTGGTGGTGATAAAGCGTTGGTAGAAGGCAGAGTGCTACGTGCTAATATACGGCGGGACAGAAGCTGAAGCGTAAGGGTCAGGGTGTTTCTGAAGTGCCTGCTGCGATTGTTATCACAGGTTTAATGAGGAAGTCAAGCACATTAAGGTGGTGGAGAAAGACAACTGGATTCACATCACAGAAGCCAAAAAATTTGAAAGCCTTTTGGTATGTTTTTGAATTTGCTCTTCTCACTGTGCGCGTGACTTGCTTTTCTGGAGCCATGCTGAGCCCCATTGGTGATCACGTGTACTTGATGTGTTCTCGCTAGGAATTGGTCGAATACTACCAGACCCACTCACTGAAGGAGAGCTTTAAACAGCTGGATACAACGTTAAAATATCCATACAAATCCCGAGAACGTTCTACCTCCAGAACCTTCACTCGCTCCCCAGGTAAAACCCAGCATGCCTAGGACAGTGACTTATATCTACAACAGCCCAGATATTTCATGGACAGCCACCCCTCTGGTTCCCCTTTTAAGAAATACCTGTGTGACAGATGTAGGAGCCCTAGCTGGTCTCCAGCGAACAAAGGGGGTTCATAGGCCAGAAGGGACTGTCAGATCATTTAGTCTGACCTCTGGAAAGAAGTGTGCCCAGTATGGGACTTGAATCCATGATCCTGAGCATGAGTCTGAGCTAATCAAAAATGAATTTTGTTCGTGAACATTTTCATTTTGGTTAAAAAGGCATTTTACATCAAAACCGGAAATGTTCAACTGGTTCTGTCCATTTTTCTTCAATGGCAAGTTGCTCCCAATTTATTCCTCTTGCTCTGAACAAAGGCAAGAGAATTGGGTCCACTGACTTCAATGGACTCACTCCTGATTTACACCAGTGTAAGCAGGAGGAGAATCTGGCCCATTGGATTTTAACGGTGTGGATGTATCCTAAGTCCTCCCAGAGCTTTTCCTGCCTTAATTTAGCCACAGCTGAGGCTCCCGAACAAGAATGGCTGCATGCTTAGTGTTTTCTTTTTTGCAAGCTTCTACTGCACTGTGGATTTTTAATTTCCTTTTTAATTCTTGTTCTTCTGCCTCTGTTTCTAACCTCTTTGCAGCTTCCTGTGCTTCCTACAACTTTTCTTTCCTCAGTCCTCAGGGCCTCAACTTTTCTTCTCAGAATTCCTCCACTCCTTTCTGGTCAGGTATATAGCTCCTTCTGTGCTTGAGAAGAAAGCACCATCTACTGGCCATCTCTAGGGCAGCAGGGCCTCTGCCTCCTTTTTGACAGGACACAAACGGTATCAGCTTGAAAGCCATCCGCAGTGGGACCCTCCACCTGCCCCCTGCCATCCCTCCCCATCTATATAAAAAGTTCAGCTAAGGTATTGCCCCTCCTTGGGGGTGTCAGCTGGGGGCAGAATCTGCTAACCAGAAAAATGCAAGAAACCAAATAAGAAAACACAGTGAATTAAATAGTGAGAAAAGCGGTCGGGGGAGAAAAAAGAAATCTAAATCTAGTGCATTGGGATCTCATGATATACTTCAAGCTTGACCCGTTTTTCCTGTCTCTCTCGTAGATCAGAACATTGGCATCACACCATTTTAAAGACTGTTTTTTCCTTGCTACACTAATAGAACTTTCATTTCCAGTAGTTTTTGAGCTCTAATGTCTGAGCATGCTCAGTAGCGTCATAATTAGGGCAGCTGGGAGGAGCCTATGTTGTCAAAAAGTGATGGAATCCCCTATAAAATGTTGGAGCAATATTCAACTCCAACTTGCATCCGACAAGCATCTTCCTTCTCCTGTGGTACCAGCAACACCTTAAATGATCAGAAGTGAAAAAGGTGTTTAGAACCCAATCGCTTCTCGCTGTTTATGCCTTTTCACTTTTAGCATTTTCATCAGCCTGGACAGTGAAAATCACATCTTATTCTTGCTGGGCTTCGTTACATAATTTTAAAAGAAAGATTCCTTCCCCGGAGAGCTTTTCTGTGAAATCTGCATCCTGCAAGTGAATGAGATTGATACAAAAAATCAGCTCTGAGCATGCTTCTAGTGAAAGAGTTCAAAGCTTTCATCGTTCACACTCTGTTCTCCAGTCTGGCACCTTTACTAGGCCATATGAACCCTGCAGTAAATGTGTTTTCTGTATGTTCATTGTCTGTTACCATCTGCATCTCCTTACATCCTGCGCGCTGAAAACCTGGGCAAAGCTTCCTCCTCTAAACCCAGTTCAACCTCGGTTTGCAAAATATTTAAAATTTTAAATAGTTTTTTAACTGAAAAGTCCTTAAGACTAAAGGACAGTTCAGAGAAACAAACAGCAGGAGAAAAAACTTTTTTTCTAAACTTAAAAAACCACCCTTTCACCCCCTTGTTTGCCTGTGACTCTGAGAGCATGATCACTGCTATAACCATGTCCCTTCACATCATTTAAACCCCCTGACTCCCTCTGCCTGTATAACCTGCAGGACAATGTTGCAGAGAAGTCAGATGGTATATTTCGCATATTGCCTTTGCAACCTCTGTGCTAAAGGGGATAAACCCTTTCTTTCCTGGCCTGAAGCAACTGAGATCTGCACCATTTGCTACAATCTGGTTCTGTTCAATTCCTAATCCCGGGGAAGATGTTAATAATGGAATCCCCCTTGCATGTTGTAAACTGATGACCAGTTTCTGGTCCTTCTGAACTAAATATATAAGTACAGTTTCTAAAAAAGGATTAGCAATGTCTGTTAATAAGAATAGCATCTGCAGTTCTGCTGACATTGTGCTCTGGAGTGTGTGGTCTACAAACGGATTACAAGCTAGGATCAGAAAGAAATTCCCCATTGCTAGGATATTGTTGAAAAACTGTATCCCAAATAGGGGCCTTTTCACCAAAGCACCTATTTTGGCCGATGGCCTCTGTCAGAGAGAGGACCCCACCCTAGGTGGTCAGTCCTTATATTGCAATTTACAGGTTCCTTATCTCAGTGCCATTGAGAGACTTTGCCATTGTGGCTAATCCCAACAGCTGATAAAGAGGTAGTTTAAATATAAATTGCTTTGTGGAATCTCCCTTAAATGAGGTGGCCCATTAGATGTCAGAGCAGTGAAGCAACAACTGGAAGTGATGGGGATAACTTTGGAATAGATTTTTCTTGTTTCCTTTATTTTTTATAAAACAGTTGCTTCTATCCCACTTCCCCCTTTCCATAGAGATACCCCTTGGCCCAATCACCTGTAGCAACACACACACACACACACACACACACACACACACACACACACACACGACAGTCCCTTTCCTGGGTGTCCTTCAAAGTTTTAAATCCAGTGACTAGAGGGATGATGCAACTGATTGAGACTCATTATGAGACCAATGAGATGTTGAGAATGGAAAACCCAGCGCCTTGGAAACCATGCAATTCCAATTCATGCATAGCTGAAGGATTAAAATAGAGCCACCTTAATATCTAATTGACTATCTTAGTCCACAGAGCTGTTTTCTGCCCTGAGCTTGCAATGGAAATGAGGGCTCTGATAAAAACCCAGGTTGAACACAGTCTAGCTTTTCCCAGGCTTCAGATGATCTCACACTGCAGTGCAGGCCTCTAATTCCTTTTCCTTGTCCACCCGCAGTGGTCACGCCTCCGGCCATAGGGACAGCGGTGGCACGCTACAACTTCGCCGCACGGGACATGCGAGAGCTCTCTTTGCGAGAGGGCGACGTGGTGAAAATCTACAGCAGGATAGGCGGGGACCAGGGATGGTGGAAGGGAGAAACAAATGGAAGAGTAAGTGATGGAGAGATGAGGGTTCTTTTATATTTAAATAACACTACTTTGCCTTTTTAGAATAGTAGGTGTGTTCAGATGTGGACTCACTAAGAGTGCGGGTCAGAATTTTCCAAATTTCAATCTAGTTTTATTTAAAAAAAAAGAAACGAGAGGAGGGTGAGGGAAACATTGCCTTTTCCCTGTTTTCAGCCAGCTCTACTAATTAGTCCGCAGGAGGTGGAAGAGTAAGAATTAGCCCCATTTTACAGATGGGGAAAACTAAGACAGGGAAAGTGACTTGACAAAGGTGTTGAAATGAATAGGCGACAGCAGTGAGATTAGAACCCAGAACTTCCCAACTCCCAATTTTGTGCTTGTTCCTCCAGACCACACTGCCTTATGGTTTCAACTTGAGCCTTGTCTACACTGTCGGCAGCATGTCTTGTATGTACAGGTACACGCTGCAGTGAAAAGCAGGGTGCGTCCACACTGTGGTGTGTAGCTACGTGTGACAGCAAAAGGCTCTGGCCGGGGGGAGTTATCACTGCTGGAGCTGCTGAATGCCTTTCCCAGCTGCCTACCCCTGTCAAAGCCTTTCCCTGCTGCTGGAGCCTTTCCAGGCCTCTGGCCTTGGGGAGGGATTGGGACAGCACCCTTGTAAAAACAGCAGTATAGACCATGGGAGGCATAGCTTGGGCATGTAGAGAGCTGTGCAGGGTATTTCCCATAGGTTCTTGTGTGTCTCAACTCACTGTCTACCCTGCTATTTATACCTGTGCTGGGATATGTACTCTACACACCTTTAGTAAGAGAGAATTGTGTGCACCAGCTAAAGGTTGGACACATGGAAAAGACTTCAGGAAACCAGAGTTGCAGCTCTGCAGTTGGATTCCTGCCTGGGAAAGCAATGGACTTCTCCAGCTTGCTTCCCTTTACCATGCAATGTACCAGCATCCCATTCCTGCTTCTGATGGAGGTAGTCCTTGGCCAATGCTGTAAAATTATTCCTTTCAAAAGGACAGCACCTGGCAGTGACCTTTAAATGTAGAGCAGCACAGAGACCGGGAACAGCATCAGGGCCAGTCTCACAGGCACAGCAGGCATCTGGATCTGATCCACCTTGTGGCTTTATGCTGGGAACTGACACAAGAATGGCTCTGAAGGTCCATGGCTCAGAATCATAGACATTAGCAATTGTACTGGATACAAGTGATGGTGCCTGAGGACGCCCCCAGGGAGACTACTCCACAGTGTAATGATGCTGATCTGCAGTGCCTCCCGTCAGACTTTGTAGACACTACTGAGTTAATCCACAGAGCAGCCTTCTGTGGGGGAGATTTGTTGTTCCTTTTTAAGTAATGGGGAAGACTGAGGCACAGTGGGTAAATGACTTGGCCCAGATCATACAGACAGAATCAGTAGCATAGTCAGGACTAGAACCTAGCCTAACTCTGTTCCGTGTTCACATTATTGGACCATGCTGGAGAACCAAGTGCTCTTCCACCCAGACTAAAGTCTCAATCTTCCATAGCTGGGAGCAAGACATTGTATATGTGTCAGCTCTATGGATATAGGACCAGACTTCTGGGGCAACATAAATGGTGGGATGATGGAGCCCGTTCTACGAGGAAAATGTCTTTCTGCTCAGTTTGGGTGGGTCTTTTTGCATATCCATGCCCAAAGGGTTCTGCTCATCTTTCCTTTTCTGCTGCAGATTGGTTGGTTTCCTTCAACCTACGTGGAGGAGGAGGGAGTATAACGAGGACTGGATCTCTTGCAGGCATTGCCGAGCGTCCAGGAAAAGCCACTGCAGAGTGTGCACAGTGGTCCCAACGCCCAGGGCTCTGAGTGAAACGCAATCAGAAATCCTCCAGTATTAACAAGTCTATTGTGAATTGTTTACAATCAATCCTCTGTAAAGTGTGTGTGCGCGTCAGGGGGTGCCACTGGCTCTCAATCCTGGGTTGTGTTACTTGTGTTTAAGAGAGGGTGTCTATAAGGTAACAGTTGTCTGTAACAGCAGCAGGAGGGTCCTGGGAAGATCATGCTCAACAGCCTTGCCTGAGCAAGGATAACTCAGCACAGCTCTGCTCAGACACTTCATCCAAACCCATTTCACAGAGGGTGTTTCAAAGGCCATCCTGGGGCTCATGGTCGGCAGCAACCAAAGTTTCACTCTGACTGAAGGTGGAGGGAGCGTTTCAGATTTCTACTGAGAAGGAGCAAGCCAGCCCCAAAGTATCAGAAGAGGCGACCTCACCCCACCCTGCGCTCTCCCCCTGCTGCTTGAATGGACCCCTCTGGATAACAATTTTTCTTGTCAAGTCGGTGTGTTTGACGGCAGAGCCCAACTCTGCTGCCCCCCGCACCCGAGGTGATTTGGGGAGCAGAGCAGAGGCATGGTGAGGAGGCGTCTATCTGTGAGCTTTGTAAGATACCCATTGTAAACTAGGAATGAGTTTTTGAAAAGAGAGAGAGACAGACAGACAGGCGTGAAGTCAAACTGGATACAGCCACCCCCAGACATCATGCAACGTGAGTCTGTTCTCTCGGACTAACTTTGGTCCCACTAGATTCACCCAGGGCAGAAGGGACAGCACCGTCTGTATCAGCATGTCTGGCGGTGTTCGGGGGCTGCGGAATGTGCCCTCCCTGGGAAGAGTATTTGGAAGCTATTGATGTGCTGGGTGGCACATACGGTAATAGCTCCAGATGTGCATCATCTGCTCCAGCATGTGCACCATTCACAGTATGCTTGTCCTGTGCCTAACAAGAATACAGAAGCCCCTGCCAGATTAATGGCCTGTTCCTGTAGCCATTATACGCATCTGCCTCATTGACCTCCAATGGGGCTTACTCACCTGACTAAGGACTGCAGGCTGAATCCCTCATTATCCAAAAATAGAAAGAGTCTCTTTGCCCCATCCACCAGCACCATGAGGTTACTCCCCAAGTCTTTCCACCTGTTTTTCCCCCTCCCGTCACCCCTGCAGCCAATAAGGAAAAATTCTGTGTTGCCCCCTCACTGTGTCTTTTTCATCATTGCACTGCTCTGAATAATGTACTCCTGGGTCTCTCGCTTTCCAAGTTATGTCCATTTTATGGGATAGGCAGAACTGTCCAGTGGAATCAATTTCACATGACCTCTGCCAGGTGCTGCCCTTTGCTCACCAGCAAAGTGCATTATTTAAAACAAACATGATGCATCCCCGACAAGGAACAACTCCCACTTCCCGCACTGCCAAGCCCAAGAAATTCTCCTCCTGTTGCTTTAAATGAGGCTTGGTCTGCGCTATAGAGTTAGGTCGACCTAAGGCAGCTTACGTCCGCCTAATTGTGTCAGTGTACACACTACAGCCTTGCTCCCGCCGATGTAAGTGCCCTACTATACTAACATCATAACTCCACCTCCATCAGAGAGGCATAGGGCTTATGTGGGTATAGTTAGGGTGACGCAGTGTCTGTGTAGACACTGCATTACTTATGCTGACTGTTGGCTGTCATTCTTGTCAAATTCACGGCTCCAGCTGGGCAGCCAGGCTCCCAGCGGGGAGCTGCATGTGGAGCCGAGATCTCGGGCTTCCAGCCCCCCCACTCACTCCATCACTGCCCCTCTTAAGTCGGTGGAAGTGCTCCTGGTGAGGACGCACACCATCGACAGAAGAAGAGTAGTGTGGACATGAACCACTGCAGTTGTAAGTTGACCTAAGATACTAGTGTAGACATGCCCTCAGTGCACTTTTGGATCCGTTGCTCCCATCTCACATTTTTCTGCATCTCGACAGCTTTGAGACTTTGCTACTGGGCTTTGGGCCAGATTCTGCTCTCGTTTGCACTGATGTAAATCCAGAGGAACTCTAGATTTGCACTGGCGTAATGGACACCAACCGAAGTGATCACGGCTGCTCGCCTTTAGAGGAGAGCTGCAGCCACACATCTTACAATGGACGAATAAAGAAATGCTATCTAGCCATTCTGCAAATACTCCAGGTATAATCTGTGGAATTATAGCCAAATTGTTGCAGCCAGATTGGGATACTAAAGCCAAAAGGAGAATTCTGTGCACTGAATGAAAAGGAAAACAAACGACCTTTGAAGGTAAATTGCTGTTTAGTGACCAAGCACAAGCTGAATGATTTTGCTGCTTGTTTTGATGTATGTTTTCCTGTGGTCTGTCTCAATCAGTGTGAACTGCCTGTTTGTTCGTTCTTCCTTGTGCCAAAGCCGCCAGTGAAACATTCACGTTGCACCATATTGATTAGAAAATATTTTAGTTTAAGCGAAGATTAACTAACCCGATGCCTGCTGCTCAAATGCCAGAGTCTAAACATACCTGTGGTCAGGTTATAGGGGATTGCAATTTGCACAGAGTCCAGGGGCGGTTCCTCTTACCATTTTGTCCTGCAGAGTGATGGCAAGAACAGAGCAGTCAGACGTCTTGTGGTTTTGTTAAAGGCTATTGTCCGGTGCTAACCTATCTCAGGTCAGTCTTCTTGATTGTCCACAACCTCTGTACCTTTTGACTTTTGTCATCTCAGCCTGCCAGTATTGAAAGGAAATGAGGCAGAGCTTTGGAGAAGGAAGCCAAAAGGAGGCTGAGGGTTTGTGTACATGGGGACACTCTCAGGAAAATTAATCTGAATTAATTTTTAAATTGGATTACATAAACTGCATTAAATCCTTTTGTGGATGCTCTTATTCAGAAGTAAAGTGGCCTTAATTCAGATCAGTTGACTTGACTTTGGAAATTAAGTTTGAATTCAGCTAAGGACACTTTAATTCTAAATGATTGTCCACACAGGTCTTAATGCAGTTTAATTAATCCACTATGAATTCACACCCTTAGTTAGTTCAGATTAATTTTCCTGAGTGTCACCATGTACACAAGCCATATGGGGAGTTGCAGGCTTAGCACCCACTGAAAGGGAATTGGGAGTTGGGCACCCACATCCATTAAGCTCCTTTGAGAATCCCAGCCTACAGGCCGAGCTTCTCAAGGCTCACTGGTGATTTTGGTTGCCCAGCTTGAGATGACTTCAAGGGGCCTGATTTCCAAAAACTGCTAAGTATCTGCTCTCTGTGGGAAAAAAAGTCTTTAAGATGTTGCAAGTTAGGCACCCAAAAATCACTAGTCATTTTTGAAAATGTAGACCAAAGGACCTGATTCAACCTTCAGTAGCATCTGAGGGCAGAATTTGGGTCCAGAAGACCCAACAAAAAATGGATAAAGAGAAGAAAATTCAAGATAAGAACGGCCATGCTGGGTCAGACCAAAGGTCCATCTAGGCCAGTATCCCATCTTCTGATAGTGGCCAGTGCCAGGTGCTCCAGAGAGTATGAGCAACACAGGTAATCATCAAGTGATCCATCCCCTATCACCTATTCCCAGCTTCTGGCAGACAGAGGCTAGCAACACCATCCCTGCCCATCCTAGCTAGTATCCATTGATGGACCAATCCTCCATGAACTTTACCTAGTTCTTTCTTGAACCCTGTTATAGTCTTGACCTTCACAACATCGCCTGGCAAAGAGTTTCACAGTTTGACTGTGTGTTGTGAGAAAAAATACTTCCTTTTGTTTGTTTTATACCTGCTGCCTATTAATTTCATTTGGTGACCCTAGTTCTTGTGTTATGAGAAGGAGTAAACAACACTCCCTTATTTACTTTCTCCACACCAGCCATGATTTTATAGACCTCTATCATATCCCCCCTTAGTCGTCTCTTCTCCAAGCTGAGAAGTCCCAGTCTTATTAATCTCTCCTCATATGGAAAGATGGTTTCATTTATGCCTCAGACATTTCTTAAGCCTTAGCTGAATCTGTTGTTTAAAATTTCTGTTAAAAAAACGTTGTTATGTTGTGAGGGTCTGTGGACAGTGAACCCCTATAAAAAAGCATGGACCCCATATCACTGGAGCCTTATTCATTCTCTCATGTAGCATGTATAGTTATCTTTGCCTGTTACCAAACCACATAATAGATACTGTACAGTCTCTGCACGTAATCAGGAATGGCTCCCCCTCCTCACTCTCAGCAAAAATGAATCGTTCCTCAGAAAATCTCCATCTCTCTCTCTCTCTCTCGTTTACTGTTGTAAGAAACTTGTTACAAAAGATTCTTCTTGTTTGTAATTAATTATTCAGCCAATTGCCACGCTATATATCTGTGAATAAGAGGGGAAAATGTTTTTTATGATGGCGAGAAAAATGTATATATATTTTAGTTCATCGCAAAACATTCAAAATTGTAACAGGATATGTTGGAAAATATGTAAACTCCTTGATTTTTTTTTCCTTTGCACTGCACTAATTGAGATCAAAGGGGCGGGTGGAGGGAATGTAAGATAAAAAGTTTGTTTATGGAATAGTTTCTAGCTCAGAATTTGGAAATTATTTGGAGTAGCTTGTAATGCTGGAATAGAAGCTTTAGATGCGACTTAGAAATCCTTCTTGCATGAAGTTTTCCAGATCTTTTTCAGTTACAGTACATCAAAGTAAATCCTACAACAAAAACAAAGTGTAATTTTACTGATAGATTATTTTCCCCCCAACCATGGTTTTTACTGCAAATAAACCTACATTCTTTTCTGCATAAGAGGGTTGGTTTCATGTTGGACTTCTTGTTTCAAAACATTTGCTTTGAGAAGATAGGTTTTGCCAGACTGGATCTGACCCCTGGCCCATCTGCTCCAGTTTCCTTTCTCCAACAGTGGCCAGCACCAGCTGCTGCAGAAGATGCAAGAACCCTGCTCCAGCCAGCTATGAGATAATCTGCCCAGAGAGAAGTTTATTCCTGACCTACTAATTTGAGGTTGGCTGCTTATACCCTGGAACATGAGTTCATAGTCCTTCCTAAACCGTTTTTTTTTTTTTAAATCCTTACTATTACAGGTTGAATACTCATGTTTTCCAATGAAACAACCAATCCTTTTTAAAGCCTGCTATGCTTTGTACAGTGCAGCTTTTTCTTCTTGCCCAGCCATCAGCTGTTTCCATTTTCTGGGCAAATTAAAAATACTGGCACATTGATAGTACAATAACTTAGAATTTTTGCAACGTTGAGACTTTGCTAAGCAGTTGGTTGCTTAGGCCAAGATCCCTGCATTTTTTGCCTCGATGGGCTTTTATGTACAGAGTTAAGATACAGGTTTATGTGAGATGAGTCACAATTCTGCATCATCTTCAGTTACTACAGAAAGTCATATACTGAATCCAACAGCATTCTCTGTCAGTGTAAAAATCGTAAAGCCACGTAAAAGCTATGCCAGAGGCTTTTTTCCAGGATGGGCCTGTTTCCCCAGAGAAGGGGGACCCAAAATTTCACTATGAAGTGTCATATAATTGAATTAATAATAAAATATTTATTAAATGGGTCTGTCCCATAGTATCCCTGCTGCTTTTCCCTATTCTCTTTGACGCTTCAGCAATAGCCTTTAACTGTCCTCCCACATTAGCTGAGAGAACTTGCTAGTGGCAGCAGAATGTATGTTGGTGACATTTCGCTTTCTTTCTCAGCAAAGTTTCGGAGCTGATTCAGAAAGTTGCTTCTCAATAGCGGTCGAGGTTGCTTTAAACGTGACTCCTCTGGGGATAGTTCCAGCAGCCCTAGCCACACCATCTCCCCAGCCATTGTCACCCTTTTTTATGGGCAGTACTGGACATCTGTGAACCTTTCCGCAGAGTTTCTGTCATCTGGGGCCTTGACCCTTTCATTCTGCCATCAGAGTGTGCCATAACCCTGAGCAGAATCTAGTCTCCCATCAACGCTGTTGTTGTAGATCAGGAGTCGGCAACCTTTCAGAATTGGTGTGCCAAGTCTTCATTTATTCACTCTGATTTAAGGTTTCGGGTGCCAGTAATACATTTTAACGTTTTTAGAAGATCTCTTTCTATAAGCCTATAATACATAACTAAACTATTGTATGTAAAGTAAATAAGGTTTTTAAAATGTTTAAGAAGCTTCATTTAAAATTAAATTAAAATGCAGAGCCCTCTGGACTGGTGGCCAGGACCCGGGCAGTGTGAGTGCCACTGAAAATCAGCTTGCGTGCTGCCTTCGGCACCCGTGCCATAGGTTGCCTACCCCTGCTGTAGATGGACAATCAAGGCCAGACACGCAATGCCCTGGGAGAGGCAGAGAATCGGTGCCTGCCCCATCGCTTGATAAGCGGAAGCTAACCCCATGGCTCGCTGCTGAGAACTCTGGGTCCTTGCCAGATCCTCAAACTTACTAGTGGAATTCTTCACCGGCACCAGATCCAGGCCATGGAGCTTGCTGCTGGGAGGAGTAAGAATTGTTACTAAGCTCACTGCATACACGGGTCAATGCAAAACCTACCTCTCCACCCAGCCTTTCCCACAAGGGACTCTTGTTCTTCTGGCACCAATCCCCTTGCACCCCAAGGTGGCTGCTCAGTGGCAGGGAAGAAAGAGAGAGAATCCTTCAGCTCCTGGGAAGCATTCTGAGATGCGAGTGCTGTGCAGAGGCTGACTGGAATGGCTCCGTTTGAGAGCATGGCCAGGGGGGTAAATGGAAGAGGCTGGCTAGCCATGCTTTTAGTGCCACGGGTCAGCATCACTGGGCTTCTCAGGAAAGTGAGTTTCAGATTGCGATTTGAATAGAGAGAAGGGCAGAAATCTGATTTGCTGGGCGTTTCAAGCATATCGGAGGAAGCATGAAGCCAAGGGGAACAATAGTAGCTTTACGCACACCTTGATCAGTGCAGAGGCAAATAACAGTAACCCTTGGAGGGACACCACCTGGGTATAAGTAGACACATGCTGGAAGCTCCTTTCTTGAAATGGGAACTGCTGACACTTCTGATTTATGAACTCAGCTAAAAGGAGCCCTAGCTGCTGGAAGTGCTGCCCCTTATAATAAGCAAACAGATGCAGCTGGTTATGTCTCTGCTGTCCCTTTAATCAGCCTGTGATCAACAGATACCGGGTCCCATGTGGAGACAGAGTCTGCAGCAAAGTTGTCACAGCAGCCAGCTGGGCTACACCAGCACCACCACAGCTGCTGACTAAGCATGTCCCTGCCTTCTTTGCTATGCCTCCGACCCGCCCTCCACTACCTCTCTGAGCCAGTCAGAGGCCAGCATGCAGCCGCCTCCCCTCTCCTCTGAAAGTCTTGGCAGGCAAGTCTCAAATGCACAGTGTACACAGACGAGCAACACAGGCCGACCATAAGTGCAAGCAGAACCATTATTGCCTCTGAACAGCTCAGTAGTACGAGGCCCTGGAAATCTTTGCAACATCACTGCATTGTAGGCTTCCCCCAAATGAGACATCTGGAGTTGCGTACTGAGCCTATCGCTCCTACTGCACTATAGCTCTTAACCAGAGATCTTAAAGCACAATATAATGGTGGCTATCACGATCCCCATTTTAGAGATGGGGAAAACTGAGGCACAGAGTAGGCCTGTGACTTGCCCAAGGCCTGGACTGCAGAACCCAAGTCTCCTGACTCTCATTCCCATGTCCTTCACAGGGGAGACTTAATTGAGATATGCGCCCATGCAGTGGCACCTTCCTAAAATGCTTAATATCAGGCTGGCACCATGCACAGGGACGAAGAGGCAGGAGTCACGTGCAGTCTCGATGCCAAGTTCTGACGGCGATAAAATTGCTGTATGTTTCCAGCTTCATGCACCTTGTTCATTGTGAGCAGCAATTTTGCAACATGATTGACTGATTCATTTGTGCATTAGCCACATGGTGTTACATGACCAAGAAAACTCCAGACGGTTCTCAGAAAATATTTCACTCCTCCATCTGCACTGCATTTCCAGCGCTCATTACAAGAACATAATCTGTGTGGAATGTGGGGACCGGACTGGCTTAGATCCTGCCTAGAATATCCGCTATTGCAACCGTTCTCAACCAGAGGCCTAGGGGCCACAAGCAGGTTTCCGGGGGTCCGTCAAGCAGGGCCAGTGTTAGACTCACTGGGGCCCAGGGCAGAAAGCCAAAGCCTCGCCGCCTGGGGCTGAAGCCCAGGGCCCAGACCCCTGCCACTTGGCGCTGAAGATGAGCAACGTAGCTTTTTGGGAGCCCCAGTTATTGTGGCACAGGTGGGCGGTGGAGTTTTTATAGCATGTTGGGGCGGCCTCAGAAAGAAAAAGGTTGAGAACCCCTGCTCTATTGCTCCTGTTAGTGTGACTTCCCTCCTGGTAACAATGGTGAGCAAACAATGTAGTCAAGGCACCATTAGAGACAGGCCTTTTAACAACTGGCTCCTAGATCTGCTTTGAATTTGATGTTCAAATAAGCTGTTGTAATATGCCCTAGGTCAGTGGTTCTCAGCCGGGGTAGACGTACCCCCGGGGGTACGCAGTGGCCTTCCAGGTGGGTACATCAACTCATCTAGATATTTGCCTAGTTTTACAACAGGCGACATAAAAAGTCGAAGTCAGTACAAACTAAAATGTCATCCAGACCATGACTTGTTTATACTGCTCCCTATACAATACACTGCAATGTAAGTACAATATTTATATTCCAGTTGGTTTATTTTATAATTCTATGGTAAAAAGGAGAAAGTCAGCAATGGGTCAGTAATAACATGCTGTGACACTTTTGTATTTTTATGTTTGATTGTGTAAGCAAGTAGATTTTAAGGGAGGTGAAACTTGGGGGTACGCAAGACAAATCAGACTCCTGGAAGGGGGTACAGTAGTCTGGAAAGATTGAACACCAAGTTGTATTGTCTCTAAGGGTATGTCTTCACTACCCGTTGGATCGGCGGGCAGCGATCGATCCAGCAGAAATCGATTTATTGCATCTAGACTAGACCCTATATATCAACCCCCGAGCGCTTTCCCGTCGACTGCTGTACTCTGCCGCCGCGAGAGGCGCAAGCAAAGATGACAGGGGAGCAGCAGCAGTCGACTTACTGCAGTGAAGACACCAGCAACTTCAGCTACGTTATTCATGTAGCTGAAGTTGCATAACTTTGATCGATTCCCCTGCCCAGGGTACACCAGGGCTAACATGAGATCACTTCTAAACCCAACCTCTAACGGATAAGCTGGGTATATGCTAATTGCAAATATAGTCAGTCCCAGGATAGTAGGGAGGCAGTCTAATGTCTCTCTAATTACATATAGGACAATTCTGCCCTGAGCTTTTCCTGTGTCAAACGAAAACAACCCATTGCAAGCAGGAGCAAAAAGCGTGACGCAGGAGTCTCACTTAATAGCATCCTTTGTCCTGCTGATTGGTGTTTTAATCAGAATGTCTTGTTCTTTTCTAGGCTACCCCAACCCGCTTACAATGTCTTCATATTCCGCCCAAAGGGACCCAATCTCATGTGGGAACTCTAGGCACTACTGTAATAGAAATAATCATCTTTCTGGTGGAGGAGAATGTTCTAAATAAAATATTTAAAAAACAAAAAAGTTTGGAATCCAAACCCGAGCTTTGAATAATGCAGTCCAGGCTCACTTCCAATTAAAGCTCCAGTCCAGGTTTGATTTTACTCTGCTGACATTTTAAGGGCATGAGGATAATTTAACAGCAGGAAAATTGGGTTGAATGTTCAGATGTTCCGCTTATTTACTGGATTCTCTTTCTGCCATAATAGATGGCATGCAGCTGAAATAGCTCTGGCCAAGTTCAGGGAAAAGCGATCAGGCTCTAAGGCTGGAGGCTGTGCGTTCAGTTCCCATCCAGGCTCTTTGTTTCGTACCCTGCCTTGGTCAGAAGGAAGAGAGATTGGGTAAACGAATAGGGCTTTTCCATCTCTAACGGCTCTGATCCTTGCAGCTTTCAGTCTCTGCTAATAAAGGACAGTGCACTATCCATCTTGTCTGGGTGACTAGGCCGGCTGAGTAGAGCTCTCTTATCAGGCAAGCCAGTGCACATGCTGCACTGTACTAATTCCCAGACTCTGGGAACAGTTGTAACTGGCCAGCAGCGGCAATGACTGAAGTCTGGCTGCGGTTCTCTCAAGTGCTAGTTACTGTTTCTGGGGCCGTGGCACACGTGTGACAGACAGCAGGAGAGTGTCGGAGGAAACAAGAACCTCGCAGCCATCTGAGCAGGTAAAGTGAACTGACCCCCTTTTGAGGGGAGTGCTTTGGGTGCAGTCAGCTCACGTTGCTGGCAGGGAAAGCTGAGCTTGTCTAAGCAGAGGGGAAATCTGAACAGAGGGGGCTGTGTCTGAGCAGCCAAAGGGTCCTTTACTGGCTCAGAGGGGAGATTGTGTCTTAAATGACAGGAATGCTTTCAGGCTGTAAAGTTCATGGTAAGACCAGATGTTGGTAAATCTTAGGAAATGTGGTTGCACAGGGAAGAATTTCTTGGAGCTTGGAGACACGAATATCAACCCTTCCCCTGCCCCTGTGGCAGAGTAATAGGAAAAATCAGCCTGAAAACCATTAGGGCTGGGGTCTGGCTTGTTCAGCGTAGAGTGGAGAGAAAAGGAGCGAGGATCTGCTGGCTGAAGTCTGAGGTCTCTGCTGCAGGGACTGTGACCCTAGATTCCCTGGCAAGGAATTCCTTAGCCCTGCTGACTCTGCAAGAGCCAGGAAGAAACATTTACCCAGAGCAAGACTTAAAGCAAGGGGAGGAGGGAGCTGCACGCTTCAGCTGTGTAAAAGAACACGCCCAAACCTGTATATAGGGCCAGAGCCTCATGCCAGCACCCAGCCTGAGCAGACTAACTGGACAGATGCATGCACGGGGGGCAGGAGAGAGGACTAGACGTTTCACCGAGCAGTGAATCCTGGGTCCGTCTCTACCACACAGCACCTATCCTTTATGACCATAGGGGCAGGGATTGCCATGTGTTGTATATAGGGGCAAATCCTGCCCCCCCTTCATTGTGTCCATAGGGCCCGGATTGCAACAACATGATTCTTATTAGCCCTGGGCGTAGGTCGGGGGGCCTCCCTCTGCTAAGTGCTGTGCAAACACATAACAAAGAGACTGTCCCCTGCCTTCAAGAGCTTACAATCTAAATGTGAAGTGCGCTTCCCCCTAGCCCACGTGCCCAGCACTTCTGAGTACTCTGAAGCATGCGTCTGCAGGCTTGCCAAGCCCAAGTGGTAAAAAACCAGGAGCCAGGCCTCCCAAATTATGAGTCTGCCTTAAAAATCACAAGATTTTAAAAATATAATAATTTATTGGCCTTTTGGTTTCTGAGCCTTTAGGGAGCACTCAGGTCATGTTTTCAAGCCCATGGCAAAGGCTAGAATTTTTTTTTTAAATGAAAGCTGGGATTCTCCTGAAATCACTTGCCTTCCAGGGGCTTGAAGAAAAGCACCATGAATTACAAGACTCTCAGTAAAATCACGAGGCTTACCAATACTGTATTTGCAAACCCTGTTGAGCTACTTGACAAACAGGCACCACTGTATTTGACCAGCAATGTCTTCAAGCTCATAAAAGCTAATGGGAGTTACTCTTGTGCATGCAAAATAGATCATTGGCTTTAGTAATTCTCAGTCGTTTAGGCCTGTACCACTAGCAAGCCTCTGTCAAACAAAAAGTTGATTCTTCAAGCTATTGCTTTAGTCTTTGCTTTGGACATGTAATAGAGTTGGCACCCACCTCTCGTGAGTGCCCCCTTCTGGTTGGATGTGTCTGCGTTCTTTAGTTCTGGTGACCCCTTTCAGTGGTTCTCAGGTGGGTATGTCAGTGAAATAGGGCTCTGGCCGAGTCACATGGTCTGCATGTTAACCAGCACAAACCCCTTCCGTAGTACACGGTCCACCAGAGCCTAGCTCAGTTACCCCTCTGGTGGTGGCTCTCTCTAGCTCTCCCTGGGCTTTGGTCTTTAAGTAGTCCAACCCTGGTATGGGGATGTATCCCCTGGGCTTCCTCCCTGGAGACACTATCTTCCTGCAGCCCTCCCCAGGCTCAGTCCCTACTCCTAACAACCAGCCAGGAGCTCCCTCAGTGCTCCCCTGGTCCCTGCTAGCAAACTGTCCATGGCCCTACTGCTCTTCCAGGCAGCCAGACCTGCAGTCATTTCTTTTCCTGCTCTAAGCAGCAACTGACTGCTGCTCTGCAGCTCATTTTATATGGCCCTTCTGGGTCCTGATTGGCTGCTTCCTCTGCAGCCGCTCTATCCTGCTTGTAGGCCCTCTCCACTGCTCTACACAGAGATTGGTGTGGCAGAACCCAGCAGGGGGCCTTTGGGACTAGTCCACTCCATCACAGGGAAGCAGCTGGTTTTTAGCAGGTCTGTATTTAACTGGAAGCTTTCCTTTGTTGCAAATGCATTTCAGTTTACAGCCACCTTCTGCAGCTTTTGCCTAAGGTCAGTAACTGTTCACCTGGTTTAAGAGAGACAAGGTGGGTGGCAGGTGGATGTTAGAGTTTTGAGGAGCTGGGGCCAGGGAGATGCCATGTGATTCTCTTTCCCGTCCCTCCCCCAGCACCCTATCTTTCTCCAAAACCCTTTGTGACCTGAAATTCCAGGCTGTGGCTGTATGGCAGGGACCGTTTTTTAAGTTTGTTCTGTGTTTGTACAGTGTCTAGCACAATGGGGTCCAGACCCACGATAATAATAACTCCAGTGTGGACTTTTGTATTGCTAGCGTGTGGCGAGATCTTTGTTCAGTCCATTGAAGGTTTGTCTTTGGAATTTCAGGTCATCATGTCCTACCTGAGCAACGTGGTCCGAAGAGCTGCCTCCCGCCAGATGCCAGCCTCTGGGAGAAACATCCGCCTCAGGTGCTTCAGCAGTGGGTTGGGCCAGACGACAGAGAAGAGCGTCCCTTACCACAAGACTCTGAAGGAAGAAAGCTCTCAAGGCAAAGGGCCAACCAAACCGCTCCCGAAATCAGCCAACGTCGTGGTGGTGGGTGGAGGCAGCTTGGGATGTCAGACCATCTATCACCTGGCTAGGATGGGGGTGAGCAACGTGGTCTTACTGGAAAGAGACCGCCTGACGTCGGGGACCACCTGGCACACGGCTGGTGAGCAGAACTCTGGGTGTGGAAGCATCTATAGCATTGCAAAGGCTTAACTTAGAGCTGTAGAGGGAGGCTTTTGGAGCCTGATCCTGCCGGGTGCTGAGCAGCCATCAGTTCACTGTGGCTGCTCAGCTCCATGTGGGAAGAGCTCCGCTGCTGTCCGGGTCAGGATGTTTGTGACTATCCCGATCTTGCTGCCTGGATGGGGATGAGCCCCCCTTGGAGACCTGGGAAAGGAATCGTTCCTTCAGCTCTCATCTAAGGGGTTATTGTGGTACTCTGGCCCTTTAAGAGCCCAGTCTCTCAGGCCTCGGCGAGCTACTCCTTGACCCTGTATAGGAGTCTTACCTGATAACATGGGCCTTCAGAAGTCTGGCCTTCTCCCCACCTTGTAGGGTAGAGGGGAAAGAAACCTCAGCAGTCTTACCCCCACACCCCATGGTGGGCCCCTGGGTCCTTCCTTGGGCAGACCCGTGCCAGACTACTGGGGAACCTCCTTCCAATAGTCCCCGGCCCCTCTGGCAGCCAACCCACTCTGCATAGGTGCTGGAACAAGGGGTGCTGCTGAACCCCCTGCCTTGAAGTGATTTCCATTCCATACAGTTCGGGTCAATCACAGAATCATAGAATATCAGGGTTGGAAGGGGCCTCAGGAGGTCATCTAGTCCAACCCCCTGCTCAAAGCAAGACCAACACCAACTAAATTATCCCAGCCAGGGCTTTGTCAAGCCTGATCTTAAAAACCTCTAAGGAAGGAGAGTCCACCACCTCTCTACGTAACTCATTCCAGTGCTAGGTAACCCATTCCAGTGCTGTCAGCACCCCCATTGTACAAATTGTTCCAGCCTCTGCCACTCTGCCTGACTTGGAGCTTTTTCTCCCAGCTGTTGCTGGTCAGCCACAGCGTCAGCTCCCCGCCAATCCTGACTTAGAGGGGCCACTGCTTACGGTGAGAGGCTGGTGCAGTTGCTGTCTCTCCATCAGTCTGGATTCTCTCCTGAGATGTCCGACAAAGGCAGCTACTGCTGTCCTGGGGTGGCATTTGCAGGGTGTGTGCTGTTTGTAAGAGGACACTGAGCTCATATCTTGGTGCTGATAATGCCTAGATTGTAGGCTTAGTGCCCGAATGGACCATCGTTTGTTACACCTGGCTGCTGAGTGGGTTGTCAGCAATAGGAGTTGAGCCCTCAACCTCTGGACCTAAAAGCGTGAGCCTCTTCTAAGTGGAGCTAAGAGATCTATAAGCGGTGGTAGCTGAAGACTTTTGTATGGTCTAGCTCCTAGAGAGAGCCAGCAGACCACATCGTGGGTTACATCTAGGCCAGGAATTCTGTTATTGCCAAAACACCTGTTGTGCAATTCTCACTGTTGACCTGTTTGTCTGCTTGGCTTGTAAGGTAGGGTTGGAATGGGGAGGTGATGGCAGAGTCTACTGGAAACTCTGTGGTTTTCCCAGGTCTGCTGTGGCAGCTGCGTCCCAGTGACGTGGAAGTGGAGCTGCTGGCTCATACTCGCAACGTGGTCAGCAAAGATCTGGAGGAGGAGACGGGTCTGCACACAGGCTGGATTCAGAACGGTGGGCTCTTCATCGCCTCCAACGAGCAACGGCTGGACGAGTACAAAAGACTCATGTCTGTAAGCAGGAATCTCCTCATCTCTTTCCTTCCTTCTACTTATTCACAGATCATTGGATCAGGGCTGATGCTAGACTAGGGGGTCCAGCTCCCGGAGGGTTTTGTGCTACCAACCATCACCATGGTCTCTGAACGCCTTCCATGCAAAAAGATTGGCGGTAGTGAAATCCCTAGTGGATTTCTTGGCGTCTCTGGCTCTTAGTGGGTTATCAAAATCTCTGCTTGGGGCAGTTATTTTTTCAGGATGTGGTGGCTGTAGGTGGTTGATGTGAACGTTATACTGGTTATGGGGGACAGACTCTGGAGTCTTCTAATCTCCTCTGGATGTTTGTCCAATAGCCTGATCCACTCTACTGAGAACGCCTCCTCCCTGGCTGTAGCATGCGTTGGTCTAGGCTAGCCAGGGCTTTGTGTTCTGCTATGTCCCGGAAGATCAGTTCATAGACTGAAGTAAAAAGAGCCACCTGCTTGAATGTCTGTGCAATATTTATGGAGAACATCCATGCCCCTTAGAAAACGGGTTAGTGTGAGGGAGGAGATGGATCCTGTCTGCAACTGATCCTGTCTTCTACCATATCGCAGGGAACCCGCTGCATCAATCTTCAACCCAGCTGCTTTGACTTGCAGCATCAAAACAGGACTGTCCTGTCCTTGGGCACCCATTTATCTTCTGCTGTGTGTAGACCCCTGTTCTCCCCACAGCACAGAGGGAGATTTTATCAATCAATCCTGATTGGGGTGATTGCTGTTTATTTAGACAGCTCATTTTTTCCACCCCGCTTGGAAAGTTAAATGTGGTCTCATTTATCATTCATGGAGCAGCCTTGATGGCAGGTTCTAAAACCCTGATCCAAAACCCAGGAGTGTCTCCACTGATTTCAACAGACTTTGGATGCCCATGTAGAGGAAAGATAATGCAGTGTCAGTAGCTGCCAGGGAGGAGGGAAGAGGGTATGGAGATCAAACTGGAAATATGCTTCCCAACCAGATACACAGATACACGCTAGCTCTGCTTGAGCTAGTGCGCTAAAAATAGCAGTGTAGTTGAGGGCAGCACAGGCAGCAGCTTGGACTAGCTGCCTGAGTATAAACCCACCAGACTCCAGGTACATACTGAGGCAGCTAGCCCAAGCTGCCACCGCCCATGCTACCTCTGCTACAATGCTCTTTTTCACATGCTGGCTTGAGCAAAGGGAGTGCAAGTCTGTCTACCTGAGCTGGGAAGCGTGTGCCCAGCTGCAGTGTAGACGTACCCAAATAGAGACCCACAGAGAGGAGGCTGGCCGTAGATCACCTTGTGATCCCTGGTGGCAGAGCCCACACAGACCTTATTGTTCCAAGTGATACAGCTGTGTGCTGAGATTCTAGCTGAGGGATTGCCCTGGCCAGTAAACCATGCACATTGGTGGCTACTGCAGTCTTTATGATGATGGCTTCTCGCTTAGTAGAGGGGTCCTTGAGATTCAGTTGAATCTGAACACTGGTCTCACCCACAACGTGAAAGGGACTCTCTATGCAGGATTAGCTGTGAAGTCTGGTTTCGCTGCTGATCATAATGCTGTCTCCTCCTCCCAAAGCAGCAGAGAGATGTACAGTCCTGGCCAGTCCTCCTGTCTTTTCCTGCTGGGGAGTACACACGTTAGCATTTGATTTCAAAGAGTCCCAACAAAGATGGGTTACATGACACTAGTTTCTTCTTTAACCCCTGAACTGCTGCACTTGTAGTGAAATACACGCTATGAAAATGGCCGTGTCCATCTTAATATTCTTTGATTCAATGGCCTAATGGACACTTAATGCTCAGGAGAGGTAGAGGGAGCGAAAGCAGAATCATTGGTTTTAAACCTCTCTCCACCATACCCAGCTTTGGGGACTAAGGTAAAAAGGTCCTTGGATCTGATGCATCCCTGATTTGGGCTTTGCAAAATGAAACCCATCCACTGCCCATCTCCATTAAGTACAGCATCTCATTTACAAGTGCACCACCTACTTGTATAGGAATAGGGTAATGTCCCTTTAAATAGTCTGAGCCCACTAAAGGTGCTCGCCATATGCTGTGTTTTGGGAATCCACCAGAAACCAGTTAGATTGTCAGTGTGTCTGTAGCTAGGCCTGGCGTGTTTGTGTTTAGTTATTTGGGACCCAGATGTGCCCTGTGGTTTCTTCACATTGTTGATTGTTGTGCAGAGATGCCACACCTCACTGTCTTGTCTGCATTAATGCACCTGTTCTCGTATTTTGTTTGTAGCTGGGTAAGGTCTATGGCATAGAATCCTACGTCCTGTCCCCTGCAGAAACCAAGGACCTGTACCCGCACATGAACGTGGATGATCTTTACGGCACACTTTACGTTCCCAAGGATGGCACAATGGATCCAGCTGGCACCTGTACAACCCTCAGCAGGGCAGCTACCGCCAGAGGCGCTTCGGTAATTGACTATTGCACATTTGGATGGGTGTCTGAGCCTTGTAGCTTTTCACAACTCACACATTCAGCCATACGTTCTCTCTCTCTACATTTTCCCCCTCACACCCTTGATCCTTTGCTTCCTGCTGTTCCCACCCTCCGCCATTCTCAAAGCCAGATCTCTGTTTCAGTGTTGCCTTGTTCTGCTTAATAGCACCCCCCTTTGGCAGATTGGGTGTGGTGCTGACTGACTTTGAAGGGAGTCCTGGCCATGCCTCATCAGAGATGGTGGTTTTGGCTTGGTGCCGTAAGAGATGGGGAAGTAAAGAGGAGGGAAAAGGATGTGTGACCAACAGGCCCTCTCAGAGGTCCAGAGAGGCCGGGCCACTTCCAGCTTTTGAGGGCCCTAGCTTGAAATGACTTTTTGTTTCAAAATTTCCTTGAATGTAATTTTTTTAATTAAAAAATGGTCAAAATGGAAACAAACTCTTTCATTCTAGCTGAAATGTACATTTTTTTTTCAGCTTTTTCGATTCGCTGAAAATTTTTGTTTCCAGCCGGAACTGAAACAATTTTTGTTTTGATTTTTTTCAAAATTGCCAATGAACTAACAATGCGTTATTCAGCCAGCTCGACTCAGGAGATCCGGGTTACTCATTTGGCATTATGAGTTGAATCCTTAACATTCAAACCCCAGGGGGCTGTCACTGTGCTTCTCTTTCGCTGTCCCCAGGTAATAGAGAATTGCCCAGTGACTGGTATTCAGGTCAAAGCCGATGACTTGGGTGTGCAAAGGGTCGCTGCGGTGGAAACAAACTATGGGACTATCCAGACTCCCTGTGTGGTGAACTGTGCAGGTAGGAAATCAAAGTAACGTAGCTACAGCCCTGCCACTCGGCATAATCTGATGGGGATACTAGTCCTTCCTGTCCCAGCAATTAGGAGACTTTGTCCTGTCTTTGAGTGAGGCATTCTGTGGTTCACCATGGCTGTGCTCAGGGCGGGGAAAGATGCCAAGCGAATGAAGCTTTTGATTGTGTTTAACATTGAGCCAAAGGGTCTTAACTCCCTGTTTCCACATGTCAGGGGGCAGCATTCTGGACTCTGAGCCTCTGATCTCTGGCGCAGCTCCTCATACACTCCAGTGGTCACTCACAGTGCGGTGGTTTGTTTTTACGACAGGAGTGTGGGCCCGAGCCCTAGGCCAGATGGCTGGTGTAAACGTGCCCCTAGTGGCTATGCAGCATGCATACGTGGTGACGGAGCGGATAGAGGGCATTCAGGTCAGTTCATTGCTCCTCTTCTCTAACTGGAGGTTTTGTCATCAGACAGACACGTGCTGGGGGCGCTTTCAGGAGGGGACTTGATTCAGAATTTGTGGGGAGGTCTCCTGGTTTTCACAACTGCTTCTATGATCTGGGACACTTTTTTCTCCATAACATCCAACCTCCTTTCCTTTCCTAGAGGTGGCTTTGTGTGTCCCATCTTCTCTAGGAGAAGCTTTTCTTGGTGAATACAGAGATGAAACATCTGTGAATAATCTTGCCACTGAAGCCTACTCTTGGGCTTAGCTAGCCACAGACATTCAGGTGGAGTGAGGTCCTACTCACAGGAATATCCCCCGAAAGCAGAAATGCTGTGAATCACTGGGTATGTCTGTATTGCAGTCTGAGGCGTGACTGCAGCTCAGGTAGACGCACCCATGTTCACGCTCCTAAACAGGGCAGAGTAGAGGTGACTGCAATGGCTTCAGCGCAGGATAGCAATGGGAGTATGTACTCGAGGTCTCCGGCATCCTTGTACAGCCCACAGTGGCAGATCTACGATGCTGTATTTTGCCACGCTCGTGTAGGTATGTCTCCCTGAGCTGCAGTCAGACACTGGATTGCAGGGCGCACACATTCAGTGTGTGCATCCAAGGCCTATTTCACCCATTGTTATTATTCAAACAGTAGCTTTGTTGAACAAATCTGCATGTTCACAGGTAATCTGTAGACAGAAAGGGGGACTCCTCTGGTTGATAAAGCTTAGACCAACCAATCAGAAGCGGAAACAATACCATGTGACTGTAGGTGACCAGACGCACAATGAAAATAGCAAATCTGAGTAGCAGATGCACAACACATGGCTGTCTAGTGCCAAATAGCACCAGGTTTACAAATAATCCATTGGTTAAAATGATCTTGCACTGGAAAGCACTGGTGACAAACTGGGGGAAACATGCAAAAACATCCCTGAAAACTGTTTTTGGAAAAATGTCCTAACCCACATTAGGTGACCAGAGAGCAAGTGTGAAAAATCAGGACAGGTGAAGGGGGGTAATAGGTGCCTATATAAGACAAAGCCCCGTGTATTGGAACTGTTTCTATAAAATCGGGATATCTGGTCACCTTAAGCCTGCTCTAGAGCTAAGCAGTGCTGGGATGCCGAAGTGTGTAATGACCAAGGTAATAAAAGGCTCGACCTTTTTGTGGGTAATCTGTGATTTGAAGGAGAAAAGGCTACATCTATTAGATAACTTACACAGTTTGATCAGCTCTGCTCTTGGGCCCTGCCCAGACCCGAAAATTCGATTGTATTCTCTCTGTTCTTGCACCATGCCCATCCCCATGGTATTGGACTGTTGGTAACTGACCTGGTGGGGCAGCACAGGCTAGTCCATTGCGGTTTTGCTCGACATCCCCACTTGCGCTGCTCAACACCACTGCTGTTGTGATGTCATCTGGGTACTTATCTCACTGCTCCTGGCTCAGCTTAATGAAGCCACGATACTGCTCCTCTGAGCCCTCTCCTTGCATGAAAGAGCATGTTGCCAGTTTCTACATTCCCTCACCCAACTGGTCAGGGCTGCAGGAGAAGAACCCTACTGTTCTTTGCGGCTGGAATTGTTCTATATCCCACTGTCCCATTTCAGCACATCTGCCCGTAGCATTTCAGAAACAAATGTCACCTTGGAAAAGTTTCATTCCTCAGCCTGCAGCTAGATGTCTCTCTTGGGCAGCACAAGCACAATGCAGCGAAGGGAGCATTTCAAAGGAAGAGCTTAGATGGAATCCCTGAATGTGAACTGGCTTCAAACGTAAGGACATGCAGGAGGTACCTCTCCATACCACATACATGCCTAGATGAAATGGGCCAGGCCTACCCCATGCAGCCCACCAATTTCACAAGAGCTGCACGAAGGGTTGTTTAGGACAGAATTTGCCCCAAAGTGTGAAAGGAGAGAGTCATTCTCCCTCTGTCTTCTGTGGAATTTAAGCATATGCCTAAGTGCTAGGCTGAACAGGGGTTGGTTTAGACACGTGCTTAAAACCAAGCATGTTTTTAAATGCTTTGCTGAATTGGGGCCTAAATGCTGCTGCATCATTCACATATTTGTAATGTTAAGAATACCATGCTTTCATCAAGAGTTCTGCGCCAGAAGATCTCAAAGCACTTGATAGAGGACATCACTCTCCTGATGAAGGGGGAACTGAGGCACAGACAGTTGACGTGACTTGCCCAGGGTCATCCAGCAGGCCACTGGCAAAGCCAGGAATAGCACCCAGTTCTGAGTCCCAATCCTGCCTGTGCACTATGCTAGACTGCCTCTTCTTGCACGCTGGGGGCACCTATGCACTGGGAAGATACAAATAATTAATACTGTAATCTTAAGTATTTTATTAAATGACTATCATTCTATTTAATATTTATGAATATTTTAACACAAGGGCCCCATTTCTGCTGTTTCCCCACCTTTCATAGCGGAATTACCCTCGGGGCTTTGGTGTTTTGTGTTTGATAAAGGAGTCCAGATATCCCTGGGTAACTGTGGTTCATCTTAGCAAACAGCCTTTATGGAAAAGTCCTGCAGCCTTGACAAGGAAATGATACAGTTTTCTAAATATTTTGAACCATTCTGCAAAATTTCAGAGACATTTCTACGCTTTGGAATTCTATAAGGGAGTTTGTGAAACCATATAAAAGGAGGTGATATTAATTTATGGTCTGTAGATTTTTTTTAAGAGTAATTTTGTATTACATTTTCTGTACAGCCCATCTGTTTTTCCCCTGCATCTTGATTCTTTGACAGTTGATTTTGAAAAGTGCCATTTAACTATATAATTTTTTATATTGCAGTAGCATCTACCAGCCTGACCCCAAACTGGGTCCCCGCTATGCAAGGCACTGCACAGATACATAGTAAGAGACAATCCTTACCCTGAAGAGTTTAGGACTTAAATAGACAGGAGTAGAAGAGGAAAAACCTCAAGTGACTTGCCCAAGGTTGTATAATGAGTCAGTGACAGAGCAGAGAATAGAACTAGGTCTCTTGACTGCTAGGCTAGAGACCTATCCACTAACCACAGTGCCTCTTACTGAAATGTTGACTATTATTAATTTATCAGTGGAAAATACAGTAAGACCCTACAATTCCATTTGTGTAACTTACATATTTTCATGCTATGTTGTTAAAGAAAGTCAGTGTTATTCTTTAACTATGTAGTAGTGTCTTGGCTGTTGTACTGTTTCATCTTGTTGCGTAGGTGGGGTGAGAGAGAAATCATTTTTCCTTTTAACGTGGATCAAAACACACCGGCCTGACAGTCTGCCAGTTCTCCTCCTACGAATGTCTGCAGCAGCTCTGCTGCAGCCTATTGATTTCGTGCCTTATTGTCTGAATGGTGCCCCAAGAGGATTGGCACCCCATTGCACTTGGCCTTATACAAACACATCAAGTAACTCAGCGTGACCTAAGGGATAGTGCCCTGGACTGGGACTCAGTAGGCTTGTGTTCTGTTCCGGATTCTGCCACTAGCCTGACAGGTTACCTTGGGCAAGTCTCTGTGCCTCAGTTTCCCCAACTATAAAATGGGGATAATGATACTATGACTTCCATTGCAAAGTACTCTGAGATTTACTGAGGACAAGAGCTAGGCATTATTGCTATCTTCAAATGAATATACAAGTGCAATCTTGTCTACTTCCATAGTCACTCAGTTGTGGTTTTGTGGAGGAAGGCTGGATTTGGGGTTGGTTTTTAGAGATGGATCTTGTTTCGATCAAGACAGAAATCAACTTGCATTTCAGCGCCATGTAGCTCATGCTCTTGATCTGGGGCTGGGATGCACAGCAGATCTGTTTAGTGAATTAGTCTCAGCCCGTGTAATCATATCAGCATCTCCAGTTCTTCTACAGCTGCTTAGCCCCCTTTGCCTGTGGGCAGCGTACGCGGAGAGAATGTCTCAGTGCATTGCTCGTATCATGTCTGCCGCTAATCTTGTTTTGCTGGTGTCTGAGCAGTGCTGTCAAGTAGGGCTCTTATTCTTTGAGGCACAGTAGAGCCACTTTTAGTCTGTGCAAAGCAGGCAGCTTAGAAAGGGCCCAGAGCTGACACTAATTGGCTGTGACCTGCCGCAGCCAGGTCTTTTTTTCACTGTTTGTTTGCAGAGTCAGTGTGGTCCTTTGTTTTTAAAAGGCTTTAAAACAAATCGGTCTCTCCTACCCAGCCCTTGTGAGCCTCAATACAGCCCTAGCCACATCTGGATCCAAGCTTTCTTAGAGCTGGAGGGAGTTAAGATTCACCTCTGTCCCCCAATGACAAATCACTGCGTGCACGGCTAGTAGCTGTCATGGGCAACCCTACAATAACAAGCCAGCGGGTGCCGCACCTGTGGTTGTGAGTGACCCTACAATAACACACCAGCGTGCACATCTCTGCAGTGTGCACAGCACCCGCACCATCAACAACCCTCCGGTAACTCCAGTGCTCAAATGCAACCCTACAACAGCAAACCAATGTGTGCAGGTGGTGGAGGTCAGGAGGGGCAAATTGCAGTAAGGAGACGGGATTGTAAACAGCGAAGGAAATTGTTCCTGTAAAAAACATGCCAAATGGCTGGAGCGAAGCTTTGAACACAGTGCTGTGCAATGCCAGCTTGACGTGCTGTCCTGCTGGTGGTTCTGCCATTAGATGAGGGCTGCTGTTGAACTGGAGTTTGGGATGATGCTGTGGGCAGCAGAGCTGCTCTGCGGTGCTCCCTTCAGGGCCATGCTTGGTACTGCAGCCGTTCCCTGCCTTAGTTTGGCCAGCTGCTTGGGGCAGGGTGGCCCATGGCATAAGGTTGGTATCGGTCTCTCACCAGAACAGCCACTCAGGAGCCATCTAGTTGTAGCACTTAGGCCCAGGTCCAGGCCTTGCCCTGCGTTGGCCCCTAGGAGCTGCTCCTCCGTCCAGCCCAGCTCTGCCCCTGAGCCAAAGCAGGGAAGCTTTATTAACTGCCCTGCTGGGTTTTAATGGGTCAGTGGTTCCTCCTGGCTCGTCTTAGGCCTCTGGAGAACTGTCTCATTGGTCACCTGGTCTGAGTGGATTTTCCTTGGGCAGGGAGCGTCAGGGCGCTGTTGCCACCAGCAGGGGTCAGAGGAAGCCGGATAAACCCCACCCAAGGCAATAGAATAGTGAGCAGGCAGGAGGGCTAGGAATAATGTAGGATTTCCAGGAGTAGGGAACCAGAAGTGGGGCAGGTAGCGAACCACCAGGACTGGCTTCTTCCTTCCTCCACTAGGCCTGAGCTCTGAGTCCTGACCGCTGGCAAGTCTTGCAGTGGGACACGCAGGGAGGAGTGGGGTGCACTCTGCCTTGGAGTGAGGCATTTCTAAGGGATTTCTGTGCTGGGGGAAATGCAGAGGAGCTGCTAGTGATTCTAGCAGGCTTGGACTCTCCTGGAGTGGAAGGATTTGGAGAATAAACAGCCCTGGTAACCTGCATCCTTATGTTATGATGACACTCCACAGTGGCCATCTAGCAGGGCAGCTGCGGGGAAGAAGAGGGCCATTCAGTTTTGGGTGCAGTGTTGGAACAAGGGCAGAAGCTTTACCCCACCTGCCCTGCTTTGATGATATTCCTTTCTACCTCTGTTTAGAATATGCCGAACGTTCGCGATCACGACGCCTCAGTGTATCTCCGTCTCCAAGGCGATGCCCTGTCCGTGGGCGGATATGAGTCAAATCCAATATTCTGGGAGGAGGTGAGTGGTGCTGAGAGGTTTTCATAGGAAATAAAGCATGTTACCAGGAAAGCCGTTTTGACAAAGTAGTCGCTGAAATGAACTCCTTAGCTCTCTTGTTTATGTGCCAGAATGCATGAAATGAAGACCCTTATCATTAAGACAGAGCTGGGTTCAGCAGGCTCAGAAGGAGAGGGGATTTGACAGCTTCTGTTGTTTGGATCTGGCTTAGCTCTAGATCAGAACCAAACCTGCTTGAAGAAATGTATGCCTCATGAGCAAGAATGGGAGAGGAAGGACAGTCTAGGGGTTGTGGCACTAGCCTGGGACTTGGGAGATCACGGTTCAATTCCCTGCTTTGCTATAGGTTCTTGTCTCTGACGTTGGCCAAGCCACATGAGGCATGTCTTCACTTCAGTTTATTAGCTTGGGCCTCAGGTGTGGCCTCTAAAACTGTTCTCAAAATATAAAAATGCCCCATGTCATCCTGCCTTCTCTCCACAGAGTGGCATGTTTGAGAATGAGATCACCATATCATTGTTGTTTATTTCACAGTAGCAGCCAGGCCCTAGCTAAGCTCAGGGCCCCATTGTGCTGTTCACCAATAGTATGGGATAGTGCCTGCTTGAAGAGCTCATGTGCCAAGTAGACCTGGCAAAGGTTGAGTAACAGAAAGTACTATTATGCCAGCTTTGCAGAGTGGAATTAGAGGCTCAAAGAAATTAAGTGACTTGCCCAGAGTCACATAGGAAGAGACAGGAATAGCTCAGTGATTTGAGCATTGGCTTGCTAAAGCCAGGGTTATGAGTTCAATGCTTGAGGGGCCTATTTAGGGATCTGGGGTAAAAATCTGTCTGGGGACTGGTCCTGCTTTGAGTAGGGTGTTGGACTAGATGACCTCCTGAGGTCCCTTCCAATTCTCTGATTCTATGTTGGAATCTATGAAGAAATTGAACCTAGAGTTCCTGAGTCCTGCCACCCTTTCTCCTACAACAAATGGTGCCAAGTGAGTTCTTTACTGGCAGTCGTGACTGGAAATTGACTGTTCAGCTATGACATAGTCCTGTAACATGAGTCTTGGTTAGATTTCACTCCCTCTCTGCAATGGGAGGAAGGCTTCCAAACGAACGAATGAAAATCTTTCCAGGATTAATGTTGAAGGTGATAGTAAATGACTGTAGCTTGTGATGAACTTTTTCTTCAACCTTCCCAGCCCTCTTTTCCTGTCCTATATCCTGCCGATGGGGTGTTCCATTTTCACAGTAACTGACTGGGGAGTTTAATGTGTCAGTTACTATAGGAGTTAATGGGCTTGTCTTTCAAGGAAACATGAGGTATTCTTTCTTGTGTCTTACCCTAAGACAAAGTGGACAGTGATCTTGAATGAGCCCATACGCAAGTGGTTCTAGCAAGGCATCACAGTTCCTCTCCTTGGCTGGCCAGCTTAGCAGATAACATCCTATGAAACCAAAGTTTCCAAAGCAGCTTCTAATTTTGGGTGCACTGGTTTTCAGGGAGCCTTAATCAATGTCAAAACTCCCATTGACTTCAGCAGGGCCCGGAGTTCACCCCCTGGGGCTGTTTTCCAGAAGCGCTGAGCCCCCTCAGTTCCTATTAATTTCAGTGGGCAATGAAGATACTCAGCACCTTACAGGAAGCAGCTGCTAAGCAGCTGTCAGAATGGGGTGTTTGTATAAAATAAACCTTTTCTCTCACTTAACTTCTGTGTACCTCGGCTTCTGTTTCCCCTCAGGTATCTGAGAAATTTGCCTTTGGCCTCTTTGATCTGGACTGGGATGTGTTCATGCAGCATATTGAAGGTGCAATAAACAGAGTCCCGGTGCTAGAGAAAACTGGAATTAAATCCACTGTCTGTGGTCCAGGTAATATTTTGACAATGCATTCCACATGCCATAAATGCAGCTTTGTTCCTTGATGAGTCTGTACTGATTTTTTTTTCTATGTATTCTCCTAGTTTGGAGCTAGCAATGATTATATTTATATTCAGGGTTTGTATGAATCAGTCTGTCTTGCTTTCTCCTACCCACCCACGCAAGGAGACAAATTGGGAATGGATGAAATGTCTGTCTTCCTTGTTTTTTCCTTAAAGACACATGCGCGCACTCACAAAAAAGATGGAACAAGGACCTGGTCCAACCCCCATGGAAATCAACAGAAAGGCTCCCGTTGACTTCAGTAGGCTTTGGATCAGACCCTGTATATAAGCAGAAAGCCCGAAAACATGCTGAGATAAGGGTGGGAAATGGCTCTACAGATCACTGCTTGCCATGATCATCCAGTGCATTGATCAAATCTTTTTTCCCCCAAAGCCAGTTCCCCTGTGTACTGCTGCAGTTACCCCATTTTTCTCAAGCAGTGGGGTTCTAGATTGCCAGGGATGGAATGGAAACCTTTCCTTCAATGTGCTCAAAGGCAGGCGAGAATTTGGCACATCCTTGGAGCTGCTCAGCTTCAAACTGCTGGTGGGAGCACTAATTAGAGCTAATATCAACTTGATTGACCTGCCTTGGCACTAAAAGCTGGAGCAAAGCTGAGCTCGCTCTGTCCTGGCATGATGGATATTGTACTTCTTGCACATGTCTGATCTGGAAAGCTCACAGATCTGCTTGTAATGATTTGGGGGATGTAAGTCTCCAAGGTGGGTGGAGCAACGGGACAGGGGAGCCCCAGAATTTCAATGTTGTCTTGGTTTGGCCATCCACTCAGCATCTCTGTCCAAGGGCCCCTAGGACGTCACAGCTGTCCCGTGCCCTCAAGGTTCTTTTTGCAGATTCTGTCCTCCTTGCTGAGGAGGTTTTGTTAGGCTGCACACGCAGCATCTCAGGCTGCTTGAATTTCTCAGAAGCCCTGTGACAGGTATAGCATTTCTAAACTCCACACCAGTCCCACTGAGTCTTCTGGAGATACAAATGCAGTGGAGTGGGGAAGTGCTAAGCATGACCTGTGACGCAGAACTGGCAAATACACGTGAACGCCAACGGAACCTCTGTCTGGAAGCTCTTGTTTGCACCCACTTGTTCTTTGAAGGAAATAAGCCCGTTGGAATACAGGATTGGATGCAATGATATCCTATTCCTGAAGGTGGCGGCAGAAGTCTTGTATAGGGAGAAAAATAGCCCAGGAGTTTTGTTATACTTCAGTGGGTTTTTTCCTGCCTCATTCTCTAGGAAACACTGATCAGTGGTTTTGATGCTAAAAGTCTGCAGCCAAATGAATCCCAGAGAAAGTAGGTACGGCCAGGCAGTAATGTCACCCACGTTTACCGCTAATTTTGATGTGACTGGATTTGAAGGCCAGATTTTCAGATATTGGCCTCTGCTTTTTGCACATGTGAAGTTATTTTGCAAGAAGTCCAGGTCTCTGATTAGTGGGCACAAACCAGGAAAAGGGTCGTCTAGGACACAGATCCTGCGAGGTGGCGAGCTGCTTTGACTCCCTTTGCACATCACCTTGCATGACCTTTCCACATTACAGCTGCAAAAGTGGGACCTATTTATGCTTTCAAATCTAGGGGTGTGAGAAAGATGGGGAGGGGAATTGGGGTGCTTTACCTGGAAGCACGGTAACCATTGCCAGGGAGTATTGAGCTATTTTAATTCCAGGGCCAATAGAAGAATGTTCCCCAAGATGGAACGTTCCATGTGTTTCGGAACAATGCCTGAGGCAGTGTACCTCCAGGCTCAGACAGATCCAGCCTCCCAGCTGTTTTCAATCAGTGTCGGGGAACGCTTTGCCACACTGAGATTAAGGATACCCTGATACAACACTAGTTGGCAATACAGATTCCCAATTGGGAGTCGTCAGCAGAGAGGATAAAGGAAAAATCCCAGGTCCTGGGACCTGGGATACAAGAGTAAAGGGATAAAAGAGACTCCAGAACCTCAGTAAGGAAAATAAGAATGCAAGGAGGAAACCGCTAAACATTTAGGGTACATCTACACGAAGAGCTAGAGTTGAGATTCCCCTGCCATGTACACGTGTTCATGCTAAAGCCCTTTGAGCTGGGGTGAGTATGACTAGCTGTGTAGCCACGGTAACAGAGGCACAACTGAGCTGTGCTGGCTACAAATCTTCCTGAATCCGGTGAGTCTATACGTGGCATGGCTGAGCCGTACCTCCACTGCCGCTACCCATGCTACTGTGGCTACACTGCTGTTTACACTCGCGCTATCTCAATGAGAGCTACCACGAAAGTGTGCACACGAGCGGTGGAACCACGCCCCGGGCTCATAGTGTAGACACAGCCACACACACATCTTTTTCCTTGCTGCTCGTTTCACGGCTCTGCATTGCACAGGGATAGTTTCCTGCATGGGTGTGCCAGCAGGGGTCTCTTAATGCTCTAGGGCCTAGAGAAAATGATCATGAAACTTAGGGCCAGGTTTTTCAAAGGCACCTAAAGATGGAGATAGGAAATCAATGGAGTTGGGCACATAGGTGCTTTTGAAAATCCTACTAGGCACCTGTCTACCTCTTTAGGTTCCTAAATGCCTTTGGAAATCAGCCGCCTAAGTGCTTTTCATTTCTAGATCGCAAAGCAGTGTTATCCTCTCAATTTTTAGAGATGGGGAAACTGAGGCACAGAGGTGTGGTGTCTTGCCAAGGGTCCCACAGCAAGTCGGTGGCAGAGTCATGGGGTAGCGCAGCGCTTTCCCAACATTTAGCCCAAACTCCTTGCACTAGACTACAGCGGCTCCTATAGATTGAGGGGTTTGGATTGAAGGTTTCTGCTCTCTGGGCATCATTGTATCCATGGGAATGAGCTGGCAATACTAAATATTCAGCAGGGACTGTGATGGCTGGAAATCAGACCCCTCGTGTTTACCTTGAAGAAAATGGGCGTTGAGATGTGTATGGGACCAATAGCCCAGTGTCCAAACGCATGTGTCTAGAGGTCCAAATAATGTATCTAGGCTCGTGGCCAGACCAGGACGAACTTCCCAAAGTCAGGAGTTTTAAATGAAGGCTTTAGAAAAGGCTTTGCACAACCAAGGTTTGGAGACCTGTACAGAGAGCACACTTTCTGATGGCATCCTCTCTCTCCCCAAAGATTCAGCCAGCTGTGACTTTTCAGAACACTTTGACAGTGTCCTAAGGGGGTGACTTAATTCAGTGCAGCTGGGCAAGCCCATCTTCCCTGGTCATCCCTGCAGCATGCATCTTTGGTCTGTCTTCTAGTTAGCAAGAGAGCTAGCCATCTTCCTGCCCCCAAGCCCTGGATGAAGACCTATATACCCGTGCCCTACTCTTCACCATATATCAGACTCTTAGGTGGCTTTTCACCTCTGCTCTCCTTGGTTCAAATCTAACCTTGGTCCAGGTTTAAATTAAAATGAATTTGCTCTTGGTCCAGTTCATAGCAGATCTGTTCTTATCAGGAGATTGCTCTGCCTTGGGAACATGACGATGAGGGGCTGATCAGTTTCTTCAGAATTTGAGCTTTTATTTTTGAAAAAAAGAAGTTTAAAGCTCTTGTGGCTGCAAACTTTTTTAGGTGCCAGGGTATGGGAACCAGATGAAGCACTATCCTTTTTATGGTGCAGACACCCTGAAACAATAGCCCTAAGAGGCATTATAGCTATCTGATGTTCACTCTGAAACCTAGCGACAACACTTTAAAATGTCAACGCCGATGGCTATTTTATTGCAGATCTTTTTGGTGGAAATATCCATATGGCATGCTTAGGCAGCATGACTAGATTCTTTAGACATTAGGGATGGAAAAGATCTACCAAATTTATCAATCCAGCACCACTGGCAGTTCTAGGACTGGCGTCTGCATGGCTTATATAAAAGGGTATTGAGTCTGAAATGAGATACAGTGCAGTGCTTATAGGAGTCTGAGGAATAGCTTATGAGGTTCCATTTCAAGACTGCTTTGCATTACTGGAGAAGCCTGCACCATAAAGACCTGCTCTCATTTCACTGAAGTATTTAAAAGGAAAAACCCTCCAGCCCCACAGGGACAGAGCTGCACAGTTGCTTGAAGGGAAAGTAGGACACACCTCTTGCTCTTAACCAGATAAAACATGACATTTACAAGGTAGATGCCTTGACCCTGGGAAGTGCAGCTCTGATTAAATCAGGGTGTAAGTACAGCTCTCAGTCTCCTCTGAGAAGCCAGGTCTCCAGCAGGAAGCCAACTTTTTTTTATATACAGTATTTGTAGCACAATAAATGTGATTTCTAAAGGCTCAGTGATCCTTTCCCCCCCACCCCTTGCACTCTGGATTTAAACGTGCATGTATTCTATCTGTGAAAGCCAAGTCACGATGGGTTTGGAACGCACAAACAAATGGCAAAAGCATGTTGTTTGCGCTGCGCAGTAAATCTTTTATAAAAGAAATGTTTGTCCCCTTTATAGTTTTGCAACCCAACTTGCTTCCTGGGGGCGGGGGACAAATCCCCATTAATGGCAAAAATAGAGTTCAAGGACATAACAAGCCAGTTTGCAAAAGGTGGCGTGGGATTTACAGGACGGGCTGGGATCTGGTTTCAGTGGTAGAGCGCTGTCCAAATGTTGATAGAACAGAGAGCACAAGCATAGTCCAGTTAACCGGACTTCTGTATTCCAGAAACTTTTTATCAACTACAAGGAGCATCCTCCACATAGGAACGGTTCCGTGTCATCCAGGGCCTCATCCTTGTCCTGCCGATCACTGTGGATAGCTGGAACTTACTAGTAGTCGTGAGGATAAAATTCAGATTCTCTTTATTCGAACCGGGAGCACTGGCTGCTGGGAGTCTGAAAGGACAGGAAACAGGAAGCAGGGGGGAGGAGTGGAGGAGGCTGAGTGAGGGTTACAGAGTGTCCAGCAGCCACTTGGTAATGGGGTTTCCACTGTAAAAATAAAGTCCTGTTGAAGCTTGTTAGTACTTTGCCTGCTTGATACAACACTGTAGTAACCTCAGCTCCAGCTAGAGTGGTGGGAAACCAGTTTCTCGGTCCCATTACAAGAGCATCTAAACACCACATAACTTGGGCAATAACTGCCTGCCTTTATCTCCTGGGTATCAGCACCAAGTTCATCCAACAAAGACCACAATGGTTTAAAAGCAGACAACTTGCTTTTACCTGTCCTGCTTCCTGCTTCCTGCTTCCATCAAACATTCATCTCCTATTTATTTTTTTCTCCCGGTTGCCTCTCCACAGCTTGGTTAGGCTTTTGGTGCAGGAGGCATAGAGTGTCCTGAATATTTACGCAGATGATCTGATAAATTCCCTCTGCAGTGCAATGTGTTAGGTTACCAAGCCACATTTGTCTTTCCACTCCACCAATGGATGATTATATCCCATATTGTACACAGGGTTACTGCAGACCTCGTGTACCAAACAAGACCATTCCTTTACAGGCATCCTGTGTTTTGGAGAGTAGGGGCTTTGAGTTCATATTTCTTATCAGTTATTTTTATTGCGGTTGAGCAGAACCAAGAACAAGACAGACAAATCTAGGGATGAACGTCTAAGACTCAATTTGCTTGTAAGGGATTTACCAATATGATTGTTCTTTATAAATATATCAGAGGGATAAATATTAGGGAGGGAGAGGAATTATTTAAGCTTAGTACCAGTGTGGACACAAGAACAAATGGATATAAACTGGACACTAGGAAGTTTAGACTTGAAACTAGAACGAAGGTTTCTAAATTAGAGGAGTGAAGGTTTGGAAACAGCTTCTTGTCATGCAGACAGCAAGCAGCAAAAGACCAGAAGCCTGAAGCACAGACAAAGGGATGTTTACTGGGGTTAGTTTCCAAGCAAGCAGAGTCAGAAGCCCTTCACACCAGTCAGGCTGATCTCTATACACTGACAGAGTCTGTTCCCCAGTGTCCCCTCCCCAGCTCTGACACCACAGAGCCTTTACCCCACATCCTTACAGACAATTCTTTCCTGGATGCTGGCTGATGAGTCTTGCCCACGTGCTCAGGGTTTAACTGATCGCCATATTTGGGGTCGGGAAGGAATTTTCCTCCAGGGTAGATTGGCATAGGCCCTGGAGGTTTTTCGCCTTCCTCTGCAGCATGGGGCACGGGTCACTTGCTGGAGGATTCTCTGCAGCTTGAGGTCTTCAAACTACAATTTGAGGACATCAGTAACTCAGACATAGGCTATGGGTTTGCTACAGGAGTGGATGGGTGAGATTGTGTGGCCTGCATTGTGCAGAAGGTCAGACTAGATGATCATAATGGTCCCTTCTGACCTTAAAGTCTATGAGTCTTTAATAATGGAATCTTTGCACATCATGGCTAATCCTTTAGCTCACCCTGTAGAGCATCTGCTTGGCAAGCCATGGGCCTGGTTCTAATTCCACCTTCAGATTTGTCCCCATTAATCCCCTGATTTATAATCTGGCCTGTTTGCTCAGTGAAATGTAGGTGTCTGGCGACCTGCCCTGTTGAAGACGAAAACTTTGTTCTAAATGGTTGTGTAGAAATTAGAGGTGAGTTGGAGCCACAAAATCCAGGTCCAGATCTGGATTCAAAACCACCCCCAGAGCTCAGGGGCGGCCAAATACTATTTCAGGCTTGGCTTGAGCAGAAGTAGAAAAAACAAGAGGAAGGGAAGATTCAGCGTGAATATCTCAGTCTGCAGTCATTCCTCCTTTAGCTGTGGTCTCATCAGATCTCCAGGCTAGGCACAAGTCAGTACTGGATCAGAGCTGCTTATTGAGAAGAAATCAGCTTTGAAACAACACCCTCAATCTCTTGTTAGGAGGCAAAACAAAGAACCTGACCATACTGATCCTGTAGTGTCATGGAGGCACGACTACCTCCTAGCTGGGAAGGCCACATTTTGCCTGCTATGTTTTACAGTTGGCTGCAGTATTCCTGGGCTTTCCCAGTCTCAAACTGTTGAGTGCAGTTGCCGTGCAACACTGAACGGCTGACATGTCTTGCTCCAGAGATGGCTCGATTTTGGTTTTGGAGATAGCGAATTCTGCTTGCAGGCTGGGGTTTGCATCGCCTGTGAGAGCTGGGGCCCAAATCCTATTGCAGTTAAACAGGAGCTGCATGCCTAAGCCCCTTCAAATCCTCAGTTCTGGGATCCTTCCAAATAAAAGGCCCTGTCTGCTTATGCTAAGATACACATCAGACTGTGTGCTCTTTGAGGCACAGGCTATCTCTGTGTGGGTTTGTACGGGGACTCTAGACACCGACACACTAATAATGAGAATACCATATCATTTATTACTATTTATGTATCTGTATTGTGTAGTGTCTAGGAGCCACAGTCCTGGACCAGGACCCCCTTGTGATAGCTGCTGTACAGACATAGAACAAAGAGATGGTCCCTGCCCTGAAGAGCCTATTCATTGTTTCTTCCCAAATCCCTTCTGCTTTCTCTTGAGTGCGAGAGAGAAGAACTTCAACCAGCTGGAAATTGTGGACCAAAAAAGGCCCAAGGGATCATAAAAATGGGATCGGACGCCCCAATGGATGGACAAATGGAGTCCGAAAACTGTCAGACAGAGGTTTGAAGAAACCCATGGAGGTTTTTTTTCCTCACCCAATGTAGTGCATGTTTTTTTTAAGAGTTCTGATTGACAGCCCTATCTGGAGTGGGACTTGGCAGAATGAGACATCGTTAACACAGGAGCCCTGGGCATCTGTTCAGCTGAAATCCATTACGTTAATGAAGAAGTATTTATCTGAAATTCATGAAGCATACCAAGAGAAACAGATTAGGATAAAAAGAAAATAACAATAACATTAACCTGCCCCAGCCCTCGAAAAGATGACTAATGGAGCAACACAGCTCTCTTGCATTGGGTGGGATTTAGCCAGAGAACAACGACTGTTTAAAATAATAATTTAGGAGGAATTAATAATTCCTGGAGCATTTGCTGATTTAGTTAGATAAGAGGATTCATCTCACTTCACAAAGGGCCCTTTTATGTTCACAGATTCCTGTTCAGGGTGTTCCACTCCCATGCAGCCAACGGCCTTGCTTTCAAAAGCCCCATGCCAGGAACGTGCTGTGAAAGAGGAATTGTTCAGGAAAGCATCAAGGAGATTGGGGAGGGGAGATTAACCAGGATCGATGGGATACGGTAAAGAAAGGGAACAATGAAGTCTAACTATCAGGGAAACTCTGCAGAGGCTGAACCTTTTGCAACTGGGCAATAGTGGGTCTCCCACTGAGACAACACAACCTCAGTCACTTTGGATGTGAACTAGGCTGGTCAAGCTACTAGGAAAACATCCAGGAAGGAAGAGTCCTCCATTGGCTGTGGCATGGATTGAACCTGTGGCCTGATCTAATCCGTAGACCAATGGTCAAAATGGTCTTCTCCATCTCTGCCTTCTGAGATTGCCTCTGCACCGCCGACTCTTTGGAGAAGCTTGCCAAGGTTCTACTGAAGGTTCTGGTAGAAAGGTGAACTGGAAGGATTTCTGGGCGAAGCTGGGGGCTTAGCACCTCCCCCAGAGACAAAATGTACTAGGTAGCCTTCGAGTAAGGAAATCTCCCACCAAACTCTAGCATGGCTGAGGCGGAGGTTTGGCTTTAGTGCAAAACAGGCCTTTTACTGAAAGAAAGGGTCTGTTGTTTCCTGACCTGAGATTTCCCCCTATTGCCCCCAGACAAACACTGCAATAGGCTGTAACATTAGATTTTTGTTGCCACACCAGCTAGAGTGATTTTGGTTGCATCAAACTGTATCTGGGGAAGGAACATTCCGGAAAAGTCCCTGTCTCTCCTGGTACCTGTCAGTCTTCACCAATTGTTATCATGCCTCATCTCTGTTCACAGGGCCTGATTCAAAGCCAACCACAGTCAATGGGAATCTTTCGACTGACCTGACTGGACTTTGGATCAGACTCTTATGGCGTATGCTTATTACCATGGTATCTGAGCGCTGTTTGGCTTTGATCCCTGCTCATTTATGCCCCTGTTCAAAGGGACAGCAGCAATTTCTTCTACATCATGAGATGTCCAAGTAAGAGAGACACTTGAGGTGATATTTTCAAGATCACTCCATGTTGGTCTAACTCTGTTCTCACTGACTCCAGCGGGAGCAGAGAACACTTGAAAGCCCCACTCTGGAAATGCATGACCTATCTCTGAAACGTGTGGGAACACGTGGCTGGTAAGGGCTGTATTGATGGTTGTGTCATCTTTTCTGCGTTCTAGAATCGTTTACTGCAGACCATAAGCCCCTCATGGGGGAAGCTCCAGAAGTCCGAGGCTTTTTCCTTGGCTGTGGCTTCAACAGTGCAGGTAAGACAAGACCTAAAAAATAGGTCGAATTTCATTTCTTTTATCTAGAGCAAAACCCCATCAACTTCACGGAGTGGGAAGATTGGGTTCAGGAGAGGGTTATCCCGGCTGGAGATATAAGGGGCTCCCCATCTTGTCCTCATGTCATAAACAATCCCAGGGTCAAGCAGTGGGTGTTTTAAATGCACATCAGGCTCAAAATTGATTTCCTGACTCCGCTTACAGTCCTCCTCCTTTTCATTTTGCTCAGGGATGATGCTCGGAGGTGGCTGTGGGAAGGAACTGGCCCACTGGATAATTCACGGGCGTCCCGAAAAGGATATGTACGGCTATGATATCAGGCTAGTAGCTACCCCAACCCTGAATCTTTCCCCCTCTTCTAGCTAGATATCACGGGTCAGTTCTAAAGGACACTGCACGTGTAGGAGGAGTGTTTTGTTCTGCTTTGCTTCTTGGCAAGAGCTGGGAGTGCTGAGGTGGCTGCGTATCCAGCCCCACTGAGCTGGGGTGGAAACATTTCATATTATTCCTTATCTTACAATAGCACTCAACCAAAACGAAGGCTCTGTGGTGGTAGGCATTGAATGTGCACATCAAGAGAAGGGGTGCTTGCACCACCAAGCTCTCCATCTATCTCAGAGGGGGACCAGAGGTTAAAGGGATCTTATGTGACTTGCCCAAGATTGCACGCAGCCAGTGGGGGCAGAGCAGGAAATTGAGCCCTTGTCTTCTGAATACCACTTTCAGGGCTTTAATGCTACTGCTCAAGGATGGCCTTGTGGTTAAAGTACTTAGGAGAGTGGTGGTCATTATTAGAGAAGCTCCAAAGTCGAAAAGCTCATATCCAGATACCCATTTTTAAAGTTTTTATGGTCAGGCTTGACAAAGCCTTGGCTGGAATGATTTAGTTGGAGATTGGTCCTATTTTGAGCAGGGGGTTGGACTAAAGCAGGGTTTCTCAAACAGGAGTCACCGCTTGTGTAGGGAAAGGCCCTGGTGGGGCGGGCTGGTGTGTTTACCTGCCCCGTCCGTAGGTCCGGCCGATCGCGGCTCCCACTGGCCGTGGATCGCTGCTCCAGGCCAATGGGAGCTACGCAAGCGGTGACCCCTGTTTGAGACACCCTGGACTAGATGACCTCCTGAGGTCCCTTCCAACCCTGATATTCTGTGATTAGTAGTAGGGGTGTTTGAAATAGTACGGGCAGCCCCCAGACATTCAAAAATGAGATTTTTTTAAAAATGATTTTTAGGGTTCTTTTCCTTTGTGCCATGGTTTGTGAGGATGCACTGGGGTCATGTCTTCGAGTTTTGCTCTGCAAACGTGAGCGAACCAGAAACTGTTCTAAATAAAAAGACAGCTCCAATTCTCATGTGTGTATGTGGCTGCTGGAACTGGGGTTTTCATGATGCCACCCTTTGCTGTGAGACTCTCAAAACAAGCACAAGCCTTGGCAACACTGTTGAAATCCCACCCCTAAATGGGTCAAGTTTTTGCAAGTAGCCCCATTAGTATCTTTTTAATGGAGCAAACAAAAGCCCCCATCCCAAGCACCTCCTAATGTAGGGGTGTTTGGAACCCCTGTTCTGAACTTGGTGGCCTGAGCCCAGGTCTAGCCAAGTGGGAGTGTTAGGTGCCCATGGAGACCAGGTGCCCATGGAGAGTGTGATCCTCTCCCAGCCAAGAGGCAATGTACTGTGCGTTGCTTTGCCTTGTACCCAATGTTGGTGGGAGGGGGTGTTAACTGTGCAAGGGAGGATGGGCTGTCATGGATTTGCTGATCTTTCTGTTGTGTCAGTAATTGCTGAAAGTGCTGTATTCCCTGTGGCCAAAGGTTTCTATTGGAGGCCCGTGGGGTAGAGAGGATTGGACTCATTTTCAATTACTCAAAGTAAAGAAAGAGTTTTCGAAAAGATAAAGCCTGCACAAGCTGATTTCCTCAGTCTGGCTTCAAGTCAGTTTCTTCCCAGCATCCCCTACGTGTGTATTCAGGTGGAAAGCAACGTGGCAGGTCACGCAGAGACCTTCCCTAGCAGAGCTATAAATAGAGAGGTAGTAGGGGGCGGCGGGATCAGAGGACTCAGCTGGGCTGGTCCTTGCTTGTGGACCAGCAGGCTGTGGATTGAATTCCCCTGGCTGCATCGGTTGATGGATCTGGGCTCTGGGGTCTGCACTAATGCTTAAGGGGTCTGGCTTGGAGAAGGTGGGGAGGAATGTAGCACTCACAGGAGCCAGAAGTTCTTTTTAACATGCTCAAGCCCCAGACTCAGCGTGTCGCGTCACAAGACAGCACAGTCTAACTGGTGGCCTGGGCAGTTCAGGTAATTAGATGCCTGACTGGCATCAAGTGCATCTGGAAAATTGCAGGGGCAACGTAAGAGACACGATGGAAGCTCCTTTCAAACGCTGGTCTTATTGCACTTGATTGAGGTGCAAGGGAAATGGAGGCTATGCATCTGGGTGAATGAATGGGAGCTGCTCTCCAAGATGCAGCTGGGTGCCCAAGCTGGGCCTGTTATTATCAGGTAGTTTTGCTTACACTGGCTTGTACTGAAAACTGGGTGTCTGTGGGCTGACAAGGCTGTGCACAGGGCCAGTCTCTCAGCAGCTGCCCCTGTCTCTCTGAAGAGCTGGAATTAATTACACTGGATAGCTTTAATGAATTTACATGTTGGATTTATCTCATTTCCCCCATTGCGTTTTCATGCAAACAGCTTCCATCAGACACCAGGAGATTGCAATGATGAGAGAAGACAGGGTAATTATATCTGGGTTTGTTGTTCAATTAGTGCAGTGCCTAATCCTCTAAGTTAATAATCAAGGTGACGATTTCAATTGGCGAAAGATTATCTTCCCCCACAGCAGGACATGGGCCATGAGGTTTTGAATGTGCTGATGCTAGCTCTGTAATTGGTTTTTCGTTTTCAATTATACTTTATTGGGTTTGTTGTTTTATAGGCATGATGATGAAAAAAGCTGTCAGATGTGAGCTTTAAAAGTCACATCGCAACAAAAGGCAGACCCAGCACAGGCCCACTGGGCCAGGCTAGTTCCATGGAAAGGAATAGTTCATCTTACTGTTAGCAAGGGACAGCAAAAAAATACAGTGTTTGACCTTCCTGCTCCGAGCTCTGCAGCTGGTGCCTCTTTAGGAAATATGCTGCTCACAGATGATGGAGACCATTAATCTGGGAAAGAACCTGCTGCAATATTATAAGGGGCGCTGGGCACAAACGAAAAGCTGTGTGGGGTTTGTAATCCAGATCTGAGCTTTGCAGTTTTGTCTCATCTCTGTAAACTGCAACTGAGAGTCTCGAATTTAATGAAGGGATTTGGGTTGTCCAGGCAGCTATTACAATCTCCCCCTCCACGTCTAGTAATGATCACGCCATCTTAGCATGCACACAGCATCAAGCACAGAAGCTTTCATCTTGACAGATCAGAAAGTCCTTTAAAAACATGTTGATCAAAATGTGTGACTTCATGTGACTCCACTGGCTTTGATGGATTTACACCAAGGGTGAATTTCCCTCTCACGTATGCCTATGTATGTATCTATCGCTTCACCCACCACTGACAGACAGTCACCTCTGGCTGGAATGTGGCAGCTGCTGAATGTTTCCCAGCACGTGAAGAATACCAGTACCAGCTGAAACTGCCAGGGGAGCAGAACATAGTTTTCCAAACAGGGATCTGGGCAGGGCAAAGGCTTGGTATGGAGCTTCTTATAGCTCCTATGCGTAATGGATTTTCTAGCCCCCAGGTTGGCATGTGTCTCTGCCAGATGGCAAGTCAGACCCCAGCCCGTTTGTTGGTTTGTGGTTCCCAGAGTTATGAACCAAGGTCAATTCTTGCTGGGTTTTTTTTTTTTAATTATTTTTATACACCTCTTTAAATAGCTCCCTTTTCCACATATTTAAATATTTATTCTTCCAAATGCTCACTTGTAAATATTTCATCTGCTGGGGGTTGCTGCTCTTGCTTCTGTCAAATGTTCACTGCCCTGGTACACGGGCTGATGCTCCAGGAAGAGGGCTGGTGGGTAAGCGATGACACGGGAAGTGGTGCATGCTGATATACCAGACAACCGTAGCTTTTGAGGCCCCATCCCAGCTCTCCAAGCAAGACCAGGTCCCAGAGAGCTGACCTGCCTGACGCCCATGATTATTATTCGAAAGGCTGTTCACCAGTGGGTTTCCTTCCCGGCCTATGAGTCTGCATGGCCTCTGGGGCTCCCGTGCCTAAGTCTCTGTGCTGAGTCTAACCGCTGATGAATGCAGGTGATAAGTGGAGGGTGGTGATGGGTATGAATTACAAAACTAGACCTGAGCTTCCCCAAATACAAAGATGTTTAGTCTATTACACAGCAAGACAAAAGGACAGTTGCAAAGTATTGGATCCAGATCCCAACTGTCTTGAAATCCAGGGGAATTCAGCTCCAGGGTATCCCCAGCAGTAATCATAGGACTGGAAGGGACCTCGAGAGGTCATCTAGTCCAGTCCCCTGCACTCATGGTGAGTGCCCGGGCGCTGGGCTAGAATGCGACAGGTCACGGCAGGCTGAGGGGAGTGGAGAGCTGTGTGAGTGTCCGGGCGCTGGGCTAGCGTGCGACAGGTCATGGAAGGCTGAGGGGAGTGGAGAGCTGTATGAGTGTCTGGGTGCTGGGCTAGAATGCGACAGGTCATGGCAGGCTGAGGGGAGTGCAGTCTGATGCCCGAGTGGAGAAGCTGATGTGTGAGCCCAGGGCGCTGGGCTAGCGTGTGACAGGTCAACACGGCAGGCTGAGGGGAGTGAGAGCTGTGTGGTGCCGGGCGCTGGACGGCATAGCGTGTGACAGGTCCACCGGCATGCTGAGGGATGGAAGAGAGCGGGAGTGCCTGGGCGCTGGGGCTATGAGTGGGAACAGGCTTACGGTCAGGCTGAAGGGAGATGGTACGAAGCTGTTGCTGCCCTGGGCACTGGGACTAACAGGCGTGCGACATGTCAAACTGGCATGGCTGCAGCGGGAGTGGAGCTAGCTGTGTGGAGTTGTCGGGGTGCTGGCTAGCGTGCGACAGGTCGGCGAGGCTTGAGGGGAGATGGAGAGCTGTGTGAGTGCCCGGGGCGCTGTGGCTAGGTGCGACAGTCCACGGAGACTGAAGGGGCGAGTGGAGAGCTTTGGGGGTTGTCCGGCCGCCGCGTAGGACTGCGCGCGACAGGTCCACGGCAGCTGAAGGGAGTGGAAGCTGTGTGGAGTGCCCCCCGGTCTCTGCGCTTGGGTCTACGCGTTTGTGACATCAGGGTCAGGCGGCTGAGGGGAGTGGGAAGCTGTGTGAGTGCGCCGGGCGCTGGGCCGCAGGCGTGTGAACAGGTCAGAGGCGCAGGGCAGGCTGAGGGGAGTGGAGAGCTGTGTGAGTGCCTGGGCGCTGGGCTAGCGTGCGACAGGTCACGGCAGGCTGAGGGGAGTGGAGAGCTGTGTGAGTGCCTGGGCCCTGGACTAGCATGCAACAGGTCACAGCAGGCTGAGGGAAGTGGTGGAGCTGTGGGCGAGCGGCATGCATGGTACCCCTAGCTTGCGGCCTGGTAATCAGCTGTGCAGGCCCCGGGAGGTGGCGAATAGTTGTGGTGCAATCTGCTCTGTGCCCAGGCCCTCTTGATCCTTTCCCTTACATTCCCTCTGCCCAGCCTGCCCCTGACACCCTACCCCAGGGGACTGGGAGCAGGGCCAGCCAGGGAGGTGCCTGCACAGCCGGTATTTTCAGGAGCCTGCCTTGTCTGTTTAGACTGCAGGCTCTTTCACTATGTGTATGTACAGCACCTAGCACAAAGGGGCTGTGAGTTCAGCTGCAGACTCCAGGGGCTACTCTAATGCAAGTAACAATGGCTTTTTCCCTTTGCTGTAAGGTGGTGTGGCCCTCAGAGCATGGGCTGGGAACTTTGCCTCTGAAGGTCACCTTCTCTCTGCCTTTCAGGAGGTTTCACCACTCTCTCACCGCCAACAACCGCTGGATCCGGGAGCGAAGCCATGAGTCATACGCCAAGAACTATTCAGTCGTCTTCCCCTACGACGAGCCGCTGGCTGGGCGCAACATGAGGAGGGACCCCCTGCACAAGGTCGGTGCCCAAACCCTTGGGAAATGCTGGCTTGAGGGCATGGGGGAGCAAGGCACCCAGCTGCCACTGATAACTACATGAAATCTAAGCAAGGCTTGTCCATGAGCATGTGCCCACTCACCAAATGTTGCTGGGGCAATGGCTGGGCCTGCCCTTCAGCCCCCAGAAAAGCAGCTGCTTATTTGGCCGCAAGGTGAACCACTGAGCAATGCAAAAGGCTACCCTTGCTGCCTCCTCCTGTCTCAGAAAGTGCCAGACAGGAGACAGGGCCAAAGTCTGGGGGCCTGATCCATTGCTGGTGTGACTGGGCACCACTCCCTGGAAATCAAGGGCACTGTGCCCAAATACACCAGTGGTGAACTGGACCCTGGACTCTCCTGCATGGCTAGCGCAAAGCAGCGTCACGGGGTCGCGGTGTCCTGTTGATGGAGCTGCTCAGCGTGATTGCAGGTCTCCTGTTCCCACCGCAGCAGCATCTTACCTGTGGCTGAGCCCCTGTGTGATGATAGTTCTCTTTAAAAAACAGCCCGGCTGAGTGACGCGTGGCGATGGCAGTGTGGGCGGACGACACTTTCAAGCAGATGGCATTGTATTAATAGCCAACTACGGCCTGTCAGTTTCCAGGGATCTGTTACCCAGCTGTCACTGCCTGACTCCGAATCCCTCAGGCTGGGCTGGTGTGGCTAGATGAACGGTTTGGTGGCAGGAAACCTCAGGAAGGAGGGTTTCTAAAGGGGAGCTCAAAAGCTGCCATTGGCTTTGTGTCTCTTCTCGTTCCCATGCCTGGTATTGAGCTGATGCCGGACTGTTCCTGGAGACACTTACCGGGCAGATTTGAGGGGAATTGAGGAGAAGGGATACAGGACCTTAGAAATGTGGAGATGGACCTTTAAATAATAAGCGCTTTCCTGGGATTGCACCAGGTCCCTGCCTCATTGGAAAAGGTTTTGCAGGTACCCTTGGCAGTTGGTTGGTCTCTGATGCCTACTACTCTTTAGTTTTCTGGAGGAGCGAGGTCTCTCAGTGGATGGAGTCTGGACCACTGGCTTCTCTTCCTGCCTTTGCTGCTGACCTCCTATGCCATCTTGAACCAATCCCTTCAGGCCAAAATTTTCAGATTTGGGGTCTTAAAAAAGAGGCCTGATTTTTCAAAGATGCTTTGCACATGCAACACTCACAATTACCATGTCTCAGCACCACCAAAACCACCTGCTTGCAGCCAAGGGAACCAGGTTCTGATCTCATTTATGCTACTGTAAATCTCAAGTGACTCCATGTACCTTTGCACCAGTGTGAACAAGATCAGAATCGGAAACCAAGTTTCCTGAGTCAGTTTCAGCTGGTTGTTAATTCTGACCCCTCCACTTACCACCCCCTCCCCGCACTGTAGTGCAGAGCCTTGAGGAGCGATACAGAAATTCTCTCACACGCACCCCCCCCTCTGCTGTCAACAGCTCAGTTGTTTTCTGTCACTGAGAATGCAATTTTGTTTTAATAGCATGTCTAATACGTGGTGCCCATTTGACTGACAACCTGGTATTTATACACTAAGTGCCAAAACATGGGTGTGTTTTATAAATAGACGTGGATCATTTCTAAAATATTCAACAATTAATGTTCTTTTTGAACATAAACACAAAACAAAAATATCATGATGGTTCACCTAATTACTGTGAGGCAAGACTTTTTGGGCGGGGGGGAATGGGGAAGAAATGAAAAAGGGGCATATGAATATTAAATCAGAATATCATTTTTACTACTTTAAAAATTTATGTTGGGGAAAATCTGGCCCTTGTGCTTATCATCATTCAGTTACCAATCAACACAATATAACCCAAACTTTGGCACTGTGTGTATGGAGCCTGTGGAACTCCTTGCTACAAGATGTTGTTATATTATTACTTCACTGCATTCAGGTCGTTGGTGTGCAGAGATCATTGCCTATCATCCTGACCAATACTGTCTCATTGTTTCCTTTCCTTATACCTGATCCATCTGTTGTCTCTTGTCTGGTATTTAGATTGCAAACTCATAGGGGCAGGAGCTGTCTTTTGGTTTTGTTTGTACAGCACCTAGCACAATGGAATGTAGCCATATTAAAACACACATTGTTTGCCTTCAGAACATTAAGCCAACTAATAATTGTCTGGGGCTGGGAAGAAATTTCATTCCCCCAGATACTCAAACGCCTGAGTCCCTCTCCTCCCCACCCAGCCCAATAATTAAATAAATAAGACTCTTTACTGGCCACTGCTGGAGGAAGGACTATATCGAGTTGATCCCAGACACCACTTCCTACAGTCCCGTTCCCTTTTATAACACTGGTCTACAATTTTTGAGAAGTCGTCTGCTTCAGAGATAAAATGTGGTATTTATTATGTATTTTGATGTGCTGAATTCAAATATGACAATTAAAACAACTGATTGGCTACTGTTTCTAAGATATTTAAGTTTTTACATTTTATGATGTTATTGTGGTAGTAGTAGAGTTATAATCATTAAATTGTAACCCTAGGTCTTTTATTCCACTGTGTTTTAATGTTTGCTTTACATGATCGATATCTTACCATGTAACGTTTAACTCTAACACTTTTACAATCAGCCAAAGGAGTCTATATAAAACTTTATGCATGAAACAAGGCAAAATAGTAAAATGTACATAGCTTTCAGATCCATTCAGTCGTCTTTCCTTGTGTTCTTGGTTGTCTCTTGTATTCATTAAATGGAGACTCTTTGTCACTGATCAGCAATAGTCTGCAGCATGATGGGCTCATTTGCCACTGATAGCGTCTTCTCATATGTTTGCAACTGTCCTGGTGAAATTGCTCGCCGTGCTCAGCTCGCTCATGCTCTGCAGCTTCCCGCTGGTAGAAAAAAATCTAGAAATGATGAGAGTGCAAAATGTATTTTAAGTGACCATGTTGCAACAAGGCTTTTTGTAATGCTGAGCGGATTTACTCACAAAACCTGTGCTGTCCTGCTTGTTGTTAATCCAGAGAAATTGTTGCACTAATAGAGAAGGCTTCATGCGTCTTTTCCTTGCACACAGTGGAATTGGCTCAATTCATCAAATCGAATTAGTGTCAAAATCTGAGGTACAACCAAGACACTTCTTTATCTTAGCTTCCTTACCTTGGCAATTTTCCACGGACGTACTTGCGATGCCTATTTGTAATTTGACATTGGATTGGCAAAGATTCTTCTCACCAGCTTGATGTGTTAAGGGATCCCAGTTTGGTTACAATCATTCCTTGATTCAACACAGTGGTGGATGCTTGAAACATTTTCAAATCATCCAGGCTCCATGAACTGTCGGACGTGGCCATCTTTCTTGAATGTAGCAGCGGATCTCTTGACGGACTTCCCATTCGCAGAGAAGAAACAAGCGAGTACTTGTGTTCAGTTCTGCGACGCACAAGAGAGCAAACAACTTCATCCACAAGCTGCCTGATGTTGGTATGTTTATTACAAACTTCAAAGTTGTTCAAGTTGTATAGGTTTCTTATATGGACAACTAGATGACAACTGGATTGCTAGCAAAACACTTGTTATTGCAGCAAACAGCTTTAGACTCGTTCTTCATTGATCCATGAAAAGTTCTCTACTAATATGGGTCTTCCATGAAGAAGAATGGGACAAGATCCTTTTGACGGTCATGGAACATGGAAACCCTAACATCACCTGCCAGGAGATTCCACTGCTGTAGTCTGGAGCCCAACAGCTAGACTAGAGCCAATCAACAATTTTAAGCATCATTTTTGTTCTCAGTGACCCAAAATTAGTAAAGTTTGACTACATTGATTTCAGAAGCGTTTTGGCTGTAGAGCAGTGTAATCAATGCCAGTCTGCACCAATTAATAGATTTTAAGGCCAGAAGGGACCTGATAGTCTGCATAACAGAAGCCATAGAATTTCATCTAGGTCTGATCATTGTTGTTTATTCACTAGCTCATTAGAAGCATTTTCCAATGAACCCCACTATTCTTTCCCCTTTGGTTCTCCCAGTGCACACCTTATAGAGGCTTGAATTCACCCATGTGCAGACCAGTGCCTTGCTGATGTCCACCGGAAGTCCTTGTGCTGGTCGCCTGCACGGAGTGATTTGTTTTGCAAGGCTCCTGTCTTTTGTTCCTTCTCTTCCTTTCATCTCTTGCTCTCAGAGCAGCCGCCATCTAATTAATGCTGGTAAAACCAGGAATGTTTGGCAAGGGTCACCCTGGTTTCCACAACTGCTTTCCTGGTATGTCTGGTGCTTCACAGGGCAGTGAAAATTCAGGTTATGCCATGCAGACTCCCCTGAGATAGGCCACCCTCCCAAACCCACAGCTTGGGCTCAGTGACCAAACGAGGGTTGAGACAGACGGCCCGTGTATGTGACTGGGCATTTTGGGGAAGGGCACAGGTGAGAGGAGAGCGTGGAGCAGGGAAAGCAGAAACATGGGGGAAATCCCACCCGCTGACTTGGTTTTGCCCTGAGGTTTTCTAGCTCTGTGTCCTAAGCTATTGATTTCTCAAACCCTCAGCAGAGAGAGCAGGGTAAATAACTCCCAGCATGGAAATGCCAGGTCTGGAAAGCAGGTGGAACAGATGGCCTGGTTGGTCAGATGTCCGATCATCCTCACCGGGGCCTGAGTTCATCGCAGCAGATGAGTGCCATGGTCCCAGAAAAGCCAGACGTTGGCTGGCTGGTACACCAATGGCTCAATGGCTGCTGTTCTGCAGGTCTTTTTCTGACACTCCCTGTGGAATTACAATCACACCCCTGCTAATGCGAATAACAATCATACTCAGCACTTCTATTGCGCTTTTAATTTTCCAAGTATTCTCCATCTGTCAGCTAAAAAAAATCCCTCCCCCCTCTTCTGGGTGGCAGGGAAATATTTCCACTCCTGCTTTTCAAACAGGGACACTGCAAGGGGTTTGTGACTTGCCCAGTGCCACAGATGGGAGGAATGTGACAATCATAGAATCATAGAACTGGAAGGGACCTCAAGAGGTCATCTAGTCCAGTTCTCTGCATTCATGGCAGGACTAAGTGTTATCTAGACCATCCCTGAAACCTGCTCTTAAAAGTCTCCAGTGATGGAGATTCCACAGCCTCCCTAGGCAATTTATTCCAGTGCTTAACCACCCTGACAGTTAGGAAATTTTTCCTAATGTCCAACCTAAAGTGCCCTTGCTGCAATTTAAGCCCATTGCTTCTTGTCCTGTCCTCAGAGGTTAAGAAGAACAATTCTTCTCACTCCTCCTTGTAATAACCTTTTACATACTTGAAAACTGTTCTCATGTCCCCTCTCAGGCTTTTCTTCTCCTCAATCTTCCCTCATAGCTCATGTTTTCTAGACCTTTAATCATTTTTGTTGCTCTTCTCTGGACTTTCTCTAATTTGTCCACATCTGTCCTGAAATGTGGCTCCCAGAACTGGACACAATACTCCAGCTGAGGCCTAATCAGTGCAGAGTGGAGCAGAGGAATTACTTCTCGTGTCTTGCTTACAACACTCCTGCTAATACAGCCAAGAATGATATTCACTTTCTTTGCAACAGCGTTACACTGTTGACTCATATTTAGCTTGTGATCCACTATGACCCCCAGATCCCTTTCCGCAGTGCTCCTTCCTAGGCAGTCATTTCCCATTTTGTATGTGTGCAACTGATTGTTGCTTCCTAAATGAAGCACTTTGCATTTGTCCTTACTGAATTTCTTCCTATTTACTTCAGACCATTTCTCCAGTTTGTCCAGATCATTTTGAATTTTAACTCTGTCCTCCAAAGCACTTGCAACCCTTCCTGGCTTGGTATCGTCCGCAAACTTTGTAAGTGTACTCTCCATCAATGATTTAGATAATGGCATGAAGATATTGAACAGAGCCAGACCCAGAACTAATCCCTGTGGGACCCCACTCATTATGCCCTTCCAGCATAACTGTGAACCACTGCTAACAACTCTCTAGGAATGGTTTTCCAACCAGTTTTGCACTCACCTTATAGTAGCACTATCTAGATTGTATTTCCGTAGTTTGTATGAGAAGAGCATGCGAGACAATATCAAAAGCTTTACTAAAGTCAAGCTACACTGCATCTACCGCTTCCCCCCATCCACAAGGCTTGTTATCCTATCAAATCAGGTTGCCAGAATTAGAACTCAGCAGAGCCTTGCTCTCAGCTCTTTGCTCTGACCAACCTGTCTCAGAGCACAGAGCGAGCGTGGAGGGGTGCCACCTGGCTTTGCTGACCTGGCTGCCATGCCAGTTACCTATGCCAGGGTTGATTTCAGTAACACTCAGCTGGCACACAGGGCCATCTTGAGCTGGTGCTAGGTAGAGAGCACCCCTTAGGCTGCTTTAACCAAGGCTGGAGCCAAAGCCAGTTTTCTGACAAATCCCCTGCTCAGCTGTCGCCAGGGCAATTGGAGGCAGTAAGGAATACAGCCTGGAAAGTGACCCTGGGGGAAGAGACCAGTTTGATCAGGTGTTTAATGCCCAGGTGTTTCTAACACAGCTTTTTTTTGCCCCACATTTGTAGGAGCTTCTCCAGCAAGGCTGTGTGTACCAGGAGAGGCATGGCTGGGAGAGACCCGGCTGGTTTAATCCTCGGGGCGCAGCTCCGGTAAGCACGGCAGCATTTCTCATGCTAAAACCATGGGGCAAAGCCATGGAGACCTGTTAAATGGCATATGGAGGCCTGTAATGGGACCCAAGGAGAGGCTTTTGGTGCGCGTGTGTGTGCGCACGTGTGCAATAGGCGTGAAATGCTCCAACACCCAAACTTAAAATCTGAACCCTTTCCTGTTTCAGGAAGGGGCAGGGGAAGAGGAAGCATCTGAAATCCGCTTTCTGGATTGGAACTTGCACCCGCAGTCCTATCCAACATGGCAAATGGGCTGGTTTTCAGGTGTAGTTTGAATGTGGTAGAAATCTCATCAGAATAGCTTGCAAATCCAAACCCACCTGCTGGTCCCACCCCCTCATCCCTTTCCCTGATATTTCACTGTTGATTATTTTCCTCCATTGTCCTTTTCTCCTCCTCTCTTTGTTGTCAGGTTTTGGATTACGACTACTATGGTGCTTATAACCAAAAGCCCCATGGCTCCTACCTCTATAACCAACTGCTAGGGGATGAATACACCTTTGATTTCCCACCTCATCATGACATTGTGAGTAGAAAATGCCAGCTAGTCAATGGGCTCCCTCTGGACCATTCTGCTCCATAATTTTATCATGGGGCAGCAAAAGGCCAACTGAGCTGCTTGTTGCGGTCTCGTGGGGCTGTAAGGAATTGGGAAGAGGGACTTTGTCTTACTCTTAACTTGGTGAGGCACCAAGGATAACTGCAGAGCCATATAAAATGCTTAATAAACATCAGAAGTTTTCAGGCTGGAATTCACTCCAGCCACCTGGATTCAGTAGTACCTGGGCATTATGCTGGGCAATGGGGGTGAATTTCTACTGCTCAGTGCATTGTGAAAATGGAGTCGAATGTTGCGTTGGGGCCCGTATGCACAGTGCATGACTTCCAAGGCACTTACAACCAGGTTATTTTCAAGCCGTCATTTTTCAACCACGTTCATTGCGTTTCCTCTTTGAGAAATGAGTCTGGAGCAGGAGGGCGAGTCTTGAGAAGAACCCTTTGCGGAGGGAGAGCAAAACCATTGGTCTTAAAACCACATGCACGTACCACGTAGACTGGGGTAGGGTTAGAGCAATGAGACCAGGAGCCACACTATTGTTCCTGGTGTTGGTTTTGCAAAACCCAGCTGGCGAGGTTTGGAAAAACTGAATCCAATCCCTGCTTTCCCCATCTTTACTGAAAAATGCCTCCAAATACCTTCATTACATGCTTGGAACCTCAGAATAAACAAATGGCCAAATGGAATTTTATTGTTGCTTTCCTAGATGAAAGAGTTGCTTTTGGGTTGAGCACACGCATGGAAAGGACTTGAATTTTTTTTTTCCCTAGCAAGTTTATAAGCTCCACAAAACAGGTACTTAAAGTGCAGAGTCCTCCCTCTAACTGTAATGTGTCATTGCTGCAACACTGTGATCCCCAATTCAGAACTCAGTCAAAATCCGTGCAGTTGGAAGATGAATTCTAGGGGGAAATGAAAACAAATTTGACAAGATGACACCAACTCAAAAGCCAAGTTATTGACGTAAGAAGCAGGATACGAGTGCATGTGGGGGACTGTGTTGTTATCAGGGATGCTCCATTTGAATATCTATTTTTAAAGGAACATTTTGAAAATGCTACAGAAAGCTCAGGCACAAGCCACATGCCTGCTTTTCTTCTTTGTTTCTGCCGCCTCGTTATGTAAATGGTTTTCATTTGTCTTGACGACTCCTTTTGTGGAGGGAGAAGAGGGTGACTTAGCTTCACTGGATGTGCTTTAATTTTTAGATCAAGAATGAATGCTTAACCTGCAGAAATGCACTGGCTGTCTTTGACATGTCTTATTTTGGCAAATTCTACCTGGTTGGTCCTGAAGCAAGGAAGGCGGCCGACTGGCTGTTTACTGCTGATGTTAGCAAGTCACCAGGTACTGCTTCAACCTTGTTATTTCCGCTACAAGATCCCAGTTTTATTGACGTTTCTGCTGAGCATGGTACAAAAAACCCACCCTACAAAATTATATCTTTGAACAAGACTTACGTTGTTTGACCTGAACTGTCAGTTTTCAAATTATTGCTTTCGCTGATGATGTTGGAAAGCAGCTGAGTGTGAAGGTTTTCCCTGCCCTCTCCCAGGGCTGCATTCGGATCTCCTTTACACTGGCGTAAACACCGTGACTACTGAATCAGGTGCAGTTGAGATTAGAATCTGACCCTCAGAGTCCAGTTAAAATTTACTGCTGGGCAAATGCGTGCACTGGAATAAGCAGTGGTGACACCTAGTGAACAAATAGGCTGACGTCAGTGGGGACTTTGCTAGTAATCTGAGTGGAAGAATGATGCGTTTGGGATTGAATCTGTTCTCTCTTGCCCCAGTGTAAACTGGGAATGGCTAGTGAAGTCAATCAGGCAACACTGATGAGAGGGGAAAATGAGCCCCATTCAGCTGTAATTCCTTGTTCAAATGCAGTTCACTTTTGAAGGGGCTGTGCATTACTCATTAATCTTTTCATTTCCAGAAAGATGGCTTCAAATCCCGTGCACACAAGGGGAAATTGAGTTGCTGAGGTCTCCTTTCTGGTCCCCTTTTGTTTTCATCATGCACTTCAATGTGATTAGCTGTCCCTGCTCATGGAAGGTCTAACTCCTGAATTATGGAGAGGGCTGCCTATCAAGATCAAGTGTAGGGTAGGACAGGGAGAAGGTCTGAGTGATCTTAAATGATGTGGCACAGTCAGCAGCAGCATGGGGACTGATTAGTGATTAGAAGGATTCCAATGCCTGTATTTTTCAGACATGACATTTACGAAAATGCTGTTGGAAGGTTTTGATCTTCAGTGTCTCTTTCCTCCTGTTTCTAGGACTGACTGTTTACACGTGCATGTTAAATAAAAACGGCGGCGTTGAGAGTGATCTGACCGTCAGTCAAATCAGTCCTGGGACCCAGGTCTCTTCATTGACCCCAGCATTTGAAGGTAAAAGCGTCAAGTGTTCCAAAGCAGAGAAATAATCCCTTGCTTTGCATAGACGTAAAAGTTCCCTTGGCAAATATTAGAGCTGATGGGCAGTGTCAGCTTAGTTTAAATTCCCTCTGCAGCTTCATGTACAATTTAGCATTCTCCTTCACTTCCTGTCCCAAACTCTTGTGTACTGGTGTTGTGCTCTGTTAAGCAGCTGCCGCATTCTCTCCTAAGGGGCACGTCCTCGCTACTGTAAATTCTCATTGCTCCATTGGCATCAGTGGTGTAAATGGTCCTCGCTCCTTTGAAGTCAGTGCAGCTATAATAATTGACACCAGCTTTGGACCTGCTCCTAGGTGACTTGCTGCATTGCTCTCGCTTTGTTGCTGGGCCCAGCTTCCAGTCAATCCCCACCCACCCACCTGGACAACTGGGCTGGATTTTGTGCTCTCCCTGAAATGTGTGAGTACCCCAGACTGGCTACAGGCCCGTGAGAGTCATAAATGCATTGGGATCCAGGCCTCAGTCTGTGCATGCTGAGACACAACAGGGCAATAGGGAGACTGGAGGTGTGGTGTGCTAGCAACCTTCCAACAAGGGGCTCGTGTCTGTGGCATGGCAGACATTCCCAGGGGTCGTGCTGGCGTGATGTTCTAATGGCTCTTCACAGGGGCCTGGATTCTGTGCCCTCCTGGATGCCGGGTCTGAGGCCATAAAGGATCACACAGACTGCAGCTTTCTGTGCTTGGGAATACCATAGCATAAGGGGGAGTCTTCCCTGCGATGAGAACAGCCCTATGCCACCCAGCAGCCCCAGTGCAAGTTGAATGCTGGAAGAAGTGGTGGGGGTTGGGGGAACTCACTATCCCCTAGCTACTCTGTGGTGTTAGTTGGCTCCACAGGGGGAAGCACTGCAGGCAGCATGAGTCAGAGCAGCCCTGGGGCTTCTCTGGTTTACATCAGGGCTGTTATTAACATAGAATGTCAGGGTTGGAAGGGACCTCAGGAGGTCATCTAGTCCAACCCCCATGCTCAAAGCAGGACCAATCCCCACACAGATTTTTACCTCAGTTGAACTCTCAACCCTTGGTTTAGCAGGCCAGTGCTCAAACCACTGAGCTACCCCTTTCTGATACCTGTCCAGACCAGTGTACAAGAGCTATGGAGGTTGTGTGCAGCCACCTTACCCGCCATCCTGGCTGCATTGAGCTTGGCTTGGCCACAGCCCAGAATCAGGCCTGGCCTTCTGTCTTCCGTGAACGCCGAGCTTCTCCTTCACGAGTTGGCTCAGGCAGCAGAGGCTCGAATCAGCCTCATCCAGCTCTTCAGCGCAAGCAAGTGGGTGGTGGTGGGATGGGTTTGTGAGATACTGTGGGGGGGATCCCCCAGATCCTGCATGTTGCTGAGGAGCTGGGAGCATGACAATGCTGCAACCCGCTCCGTGGATGTCAGTAGATTTGTTTCAGCATTAAAAGGGGAAGAGTCACTGCAAGTTCAGTTTGAGGCCTGCCAACGTTGACAGTGTCTCTTCGATTTCCACTACAGCTGGAAGGGAATATTGCTTCTGTTGGCCAGCATTCGGAGGGTGATTGCATTACTTAATACCAGCCACCTGGCGTTTCTTTCCCTCCTCCTCTTCATCTATCAATTGGCATAACTGGATTAGCGGTCCTTTTGCCCCCCGGCACTTGTAAACCAAGCAGGATGAGGCTGATTATTGGCTTTATTAGGTTTCGTTCAGACCCTGCTGCTCTGCATGGCTCTCGGGCAAGGGCAACCTCTCCTGTGGTCCTTATCTGCTGCAATACAGGGAAATTAGAAGGGAGCAGAGCAAACAGCCTGGAGATGTGGGGCAAAATGGAATTAAGAGGCTGCTGTGTGGCGGATGGCATCTTGCTCATCTGAAATGGCTCCACCAAATGGCATTGCCTCAGAAGCCTGGGCGTCTGTTTGCTAATGATACTGCTGCTTCAGCAGAGGACCAGACACTCCTTGGAGCGGCATGCACACGGGAAAAGGAGAGCTTGGACTTAGGTCCTGAGTGAAAACAAGGTTGGGGGTCACAGCCCATTTGTCCTCTGCGTAAACCCCACCAAGTAGTGGGGGTGCACTCTGCCTAGGAGTGGCTTGGGACTAGAAAAGCTGGGCGCTCTGCAAGTCATGAGTAAGGTGCAATGGCAGAGTTATAGGCGGGGTGTGGGTGTATGTGTGAGTGTGTGGGTGTCTCTCTGCCGAGTTCATGGGGAGAACGTCTACACAACCCCTGCCTGTGCTTTATCTGGCTCCAGCAAGTGCTGCTCCTCTCTCCCTTTGAGGATCACTGAACACAGACACGCATGCCCCTGGAGAAGGGAGAGAAGCTGCTCGGGGAGCTGCTGTGTTTGATGGGTGATGGAGGAGTTTAATAAAAGCAGATCTATTTTTCAATTACTGTAGGTGGCTGCACTTATTAGCGTTATGACAGATTTCTGGAGTGCAGAGCGGTAGAGGCAGGATCGATTATGGAGCATTAATCAGCTCCCGAATCCCTTCTCTGGGTTGGGCTTTCCCCCCCTTGGTATTGCTGACTCAGTGACATTTCCCACTGCCATCAATGCAGCAGAAACGTTGACCATGGCGTAATCCCCAGGCCCTATGGAACAGCCCTGACTGCCTCCCCGGCCTCATTAACCTTGTAACCCTGGCATGGTGTCAGAGGGAATTGTTCAGCTATGAATGGGGAAATCCTCTTCGCTCCCCTTCCCCTCCATTCTTATTGCCCTTCCCCTCATCAACATAGAAATCGTGCCTGCTTCATGCTGGTCTGTCAGCTGGCACGTCCAAATGCCCCACGAGGGCTTGAGCCTCTGTTGGACCAGCGCCTTGTGCAGCTATTGATGGGTACAGAACACAACCACTCTGTTCTGGTAGCATTTTATACCCACTTACAGAGGTGTAAATACTGTACCAAATGCAGGGCCATGGAGAATCAGGCCTATGTCGCTGTAAGAATTTTCAGTATCATTTCCATGCCCTCCTGCACAGGGGGCTGGTCTGTACTACGGAGCCTGGACTGGTACAGCTACGCCAGAGAAGCAGTGTGTGCCGGCTTGTCTACACTACAGCCAGGATAGCTGGGTCAGCAGAGCCCCCTAACAGAGCCACAGTGTAAGCTGATCGAAGGAGTTCTGTCTGCATAGCTACCCCACCGCCCTGAACAGCATTAGCTCTGCTGACGGAAACGCTTTTCCGTTGGCTTAGTTGCGTCTACACTAGGGAGTTTTGCCGGCAGAGCTGTCTCAGGTGTGGGTGTGATTTTTTTGTTCACACTCCTAGCTGACATTGCTATGCCGGCAAAATCTTGTGATGGAGACCAGGCTGACAGGCCAGATCCTCAGCTGATGAAAATCAGCATCATTCCATGTCAGTTTACTCCAACTGAGGATGGGACCCTGACCGAGGATTGCCTTTTCCATCTGGATCTTCCTAGTGATCTCCCAGAAGTTGAGGTCATGCAATAGGACTGGGAAATGCACTGTGGAAACACCTCACCTCGCTGTCGCAGGGAGCTTGATCACAATATGTTTGTGCTGAGTTTTTCCAGAGGCGACTTTCATTTCCTGCCCTCTTTGCATCCCTTTGGATTGAAGGTACAAAGCACAGGGGACCTATGCAGCTACATTTCCACTGAGTGCATGCAACCGGCACTGTCACATTTCTGTGGAAAACATGTCTGTGAGGACAAGGCGACTTGTCGCTCTCTCTGTGTATCTGGTGTCAGGGATGTCAGTAACGGGTGTGTGAGCATGTACACAGGGTACTCGTAGGATGTTTTGCCTTGCACGTCTGATTGGCTTCACACCTCGGTGTCGGGTGGAATACTAAATTTTATAGTAGGGCAAACTGGCTGAAAACATGGCAGCTTCCAGAGTCCTTGGGGAAAGATTTTGCTGTCTGTGTCAAGGGTCCTTGACAAAAACTCTTGCTGCTTGAAATGACCAATCCTACAAGCCCTTGGGTACAGAGCACCGGTTGAATTGAATGGGAGTGCCACATGCTGAAGGATTGCATGGCTGGTACCTAGTACTTGGAGAACTCTGAAGATGAACTGTAGAAAGAAAAGATCAATCTGGGAGATAATAGAGCCCCTAAGCCAAGTCAGGGAAGCTGCTTACATAGGAAAACAGCACTGGAGCTGAGGGTACCTCTACACTGGACTAAAAGCCCCATGGTACAACCGTGGCTGGCCCAGATCAGCAGGGTTGAGCTGTGTGGACATTCTGGCTCGGGCTGGAGCTGGGTTCTGGGACCCTCCCTGCTCATGGCTTCCTGGAGTTTAGGCTTCAGACCGAATGCCTACAAAGCAGTTTTACAGTCCAAACCCTGCACGTCAGCTGACCCGGGCCAGCCATGGGCGTTTAATTGCTGTGTAGACATCACCTAAGAGGTTCGGGTCAGAGGCACTGTGTGACTGCATCACGCTCCCCGTGGATGCTAACTTTTGGAGCGACTTGTGGAACACCGGGGGGAGAGTGGCTTTTGGAACTGAATGGAAGGCAAATTTTGTATTTGTATTTTCTGCTTCTCCCCTAACCCGCACCACGTGTCAGGCGTTCACACCTGGGCAAAGTGTGTGCACAACAGTCGCCATGCTGGTTTGGTAACATTATGCACCCACTCTGCCCAGGTGTGACTGCAACTAGATGGGATGAGGAGAGACGATCAGGTCCAGGGTCTATTTCCATTAGGTGACGTCAGACCATAAAAAAGGTGGGGCAAAAGGAGCTAATTCAAAGCTTTGTCCAAAACTTCAATTTAGTATCAGGTTTGATTATTGTTGTTGTTCTGTTTTGCTGGTTGATCTACCCTTTCTGGCGCTGCAGAAAGCAGAAGTGATGAACAAAGGAAAGATCCTGGAGATCCTCTGGCCCTCAACTTTCTCAGACCTCACTCTGACCTTACTGAGGAAAAACTCCTGCTGGGCTTGATCCCAGCAGGTGCTGCAGAGCCCTCAACTTTCACTGACTTAAATTTGAATCGAGGGTGCCCTGGCCTCTGTTTGCCAGAAACTGGGAATAAGCGATGGGAGGTGGATAACTTGATGATTTCCTGTTCTGTTCATTCCCTCTGGGTGCCTGGCACTTGTCACTGTCGGAAGACAGGATACTGGTCTGACCCAGTAGGGCTGTTCTTATGTTTTGCTGCTTGCAGGATTGAGCCCACTGGCTTCGAAGGGAGTTTTGCCCGAGTAAGGACTGCAGGGTTTGCCCCCTTGTGGGAGGCTCCCAGCCCAGTTTGGCAGACCCAAGCAGCTCCGAGAAGCATCTGGCCTCTGGAGCACTCTGCCAAGCTGAGTGTTGAGCTCAGCTGATCCCTATGTCTGCGTGTGGAGTCTGCGGGGCTCAAGAGCTGACCGGGTTCCTTGCAGGGGATGGCTATTACCTGGCTGTTGGTGGAGCTGTTGCTCAGCACAACTGGTCGCACATCACCACGGTGCTGCAGGACATGAGGTTGCAGTGCAAGCTGGTGGACTGCTCCGAGGAGCTGGGAATGATCAGCATCCAGGGGCCAGCAAGGTAAGCGCTGAGAGGCCAGAGAAGAGACCAGGGTCCCTGTGAAGTGACTGAATTTAACACCGTCCAAATTCCTCGCCTCCTGTGACCAAAGCCAGGGGTCTGCTGTGTAGAGCTTCAGGCTGGGGCTGGCACCTGAGCTCTGGGACCCTGCACTTGGGGAGGGTCCCAGAACTTGGCCTGGTCTTCACAGCAATTTTTAGCCCTGCAGCCTGAGCCAGTTGACCCGGGCCGTCCACAGCCACTCTGTGGGTCTTTCATCCCTCGGCAGACATGCCCACTGAGAGCAGAATCTGGACAAGTGTCTGTATTTGTTGACCCCCGAGTAGTTTTGGCTCCCTGTTCCAGAGCAGCTGAACTATTGATAGGGCCAGCAAGGCAGGTTTTAGTGTCATGCAGCCCAGAGGAGCGACGGGAGCTGGGCAAAGGGGCAGGCCCCGAAGAGTATTGGTAGGGCTGTAAATGTGCATTAGACAGCGACATGTCACAGCCGCCCTTACGTTTGTCTCTGTATATGGGACAAGCCAGCGCTCATTAGAAACCAGTTCAAGGCTTGGAAGTGGCTGGCGTGTCCCCAGCCGCTGGGGCTGCTGAAGGGGAAGGGCGGTGAGGAGTCGATAATGAAGGAAAAGCCTCTGCAATGCTGAGAGCGCGTTTATTCCCCTCTGCAGAGCTCAGCGGTGCTGCCAGTGCTGTGCTGGGAAGAGCTGTTCTGTAGCCAAGCCTAGGATTGAGAGCATTTTCCAGGCCATGCCCCTTCCTCCTCCACCTTCCCTCCAGCAGCAATTATACAACAGGGCAGTCCAACCGTTGTGGGTCCCCATCAGGTGCCCGTGCTGCTAGTAGCCTGCAGAGGATCACTCGTGGCAGCGAGCTCCCACACGCCCTAGGAAGTGTTTGTAGGACCGGGACCCTCGTGGGGATCTTCTGCTGGGCTGCATGTTTCAAATGAAATGAAACGCCCTCACCGCTTTGGGTTGAGCTCGGGTTTGATCGCTGAACCCTCCAGTCCTGTGGGGGAGGAGGTGAGATACAGGGAAGCAGTGCCCAGTCTTAATGACACTAAATTCAGACTCAAGCATGAGTCGCCTCCCTCTGCCAAAGCCATCCTGGGCGTTGGAGAAGGGAAAGACCTATGGTCCTGGTGTAGGAATCTCTGGTAAATTCTTCTGGCCTGTGTTGTGCAGGCGCAAGGTCACCAAAAGAGTCTGTGTCGGACAGGGCCGCCCAGAGGGGGGGCAATGGGGGCAATTTGCCCCAGGCCTTGGGCCCCGCAGGGGCCCCCACAAGAGTTTTTTGGGGCCCCTGGAGCAGGGTCCTTCACTTGCTCCAGGGTCCCTGGAAAACTCTCGCGGGGCCCAGGCCCCCGGAGCTTCTTCAGCTCCAGGTCTTCAGCTGCAATTTGGTGACGGGGGGTCCTTCTGCCCAGGGACCCGCCGCCAAAGTGCCCCGAAGACCCACGGCGGGGGGTCCTTCTGCCCTGGGACCCACCGCCGAAGTGCCGGGTCTTCGGCAGCAATCCTCTGGAAGGCTTTGGTGTCAGAAGCCGGAGTAGAACCTAGCTTCTTTGCATCCCAGGCCCTAACCACAAGGATATAGAATCTTCCACTTGCGCTCAGTGAAATTGTGCTCTCTCCCAGGACACATGCCACCATGGCGCATGAGTGAAAAGGATACTAGTAGGTTTCATTTTTCTGATCCCCTAGGAGTTGTGATGAGGAGAAGGAGCAGGTCACGATAAGACGCTGGCTGTAAATGGCAGCCCTACGCCGTGGGCGGTTTGCCTTTCCCACAGAACCTAGAGAGAGCTACAGAATAAAGAGAGGAGAGGCAGAGCAGATCCTTCCCAAGCAGACAGCCAGCTGCCCTTTCAGGCCACGCCAGAGGCAGAATTTTCCATGTGAGCTGGATAGTGAGTGTCATGCATGAGCTAGTGACCTGCTGGCCCCTAGCTGTAGCATCCTTCTCACCAGGATTTTCTGCTCTTTCCCTGCAGCCGTATGGTCCTTCAGGAGGTTCTCGACACTGATCTCAGCAATGAGGCCTTCCTCTTCTCCTCCCACAAGCTGGTGAAGGCAGCAGGATGCATGGTAAGAGCGCAAGCCCTAGGGCAATACTCCTTCCTTCCACCACTTCACACGGGGAAGGTTCTGCCCCTAGACTTTTTGCTTAGGTGGCACTCCCGTGTGTGTCTAGGGCCTTTCACATGAGGGCCACAAAGCATTTTGATTGGCTGAGCCTCTCGCACAGCCGCAGCCCCATGAGCCAGGACCTCCTACCTCAGGATGTTATACAAAGGCCAATGCTGGACGTAACCCCCCACCCCCCACAGACTAGCGCAGGTGTATACCCACCTCAGTGCAGATCTGGGAAGCAGGGACTCTCAGACCAGCAGCCATGGGAACTAGGTTTGTGGTACATGTGCGTGAGGGGGAGGAAGCTAAGATGGGGACCAGAATGTTGGGAGGTGAAGGTGTGAGATCTTTAGAGTGGGATATAGAGTTCTGCACCACTAGCAAGCTGGGGCCAGGTGATCTGGTAATTCTGTCTGGTCTTAAATTCTATGCCCTGATAAGACTCACAACATCTCCAGAGAGACCACCGTTCACATAGTGCCTCGTTAAACTCCCCCATCCACTCGCACCTGGCTGGGTGGTGACTGTGCCTTGTGCTCCCACAAGCACAGCTCTTCAGCAGCCCACAGATCCCTCCTCTGTCTCTCATCACAAAGCAAAGTGGGTGAGCTGAAACTGCTCAATCTGTGTCTCAGCAGAGGCGCTGCAGCCACTCTCCCTGGGATGCAGAGAGAGAGTCCCAAACCAGTATGTAATATCTGCGACAGCAAGGCTGTATTGACCCTGATGAGGGACATAGAGTTTTTTTTAATTTCTCTTCCCATTCAATTTTTAATGTGCAATATGTTTGGGTATAGTCCTTCCATCTCAATAGCAAACCCTCATCGCTACCAAGTGGCTGCTGTCCCTTCAGCTTTCTGCTGAAAGATGTTTGGCTGGATTCCCCACCATGAGTGGAGAGAGGATCCTTGTCTCCTTCCAACTGAGCCCAACTTCCCCAGGGGGTGATCAGACCTGAAGTCAATAGATAAAGAAGCTAAATCGAAGGGCAGAAATGTGCCTCTTTCGAATAGAATGGGTTTTGTTTCCATTTAATGGTACTTCCTGCATATGTTAATAAGTGGTGAATGACCTCCAAATGGGTTGTAGTTCAGGGACTGAGCTAGAAGAATAGCCTACATTTATAGAGAGTCTTTCATGCAGCAGGAGCCCCTAAAATGCTTTATTAACATTGCTAAAATGCAGCTGCCTCTGGGGTGGAGGATGATCACTTAACTACAGTACAGCTGTCTGTACATCGCTCCATTCACCATGGTCACGTTTCAGTCCTGAGCTTTGTGCAATGGCCCACCTCTGTCTTTACCTTCCAGTGCTTCAGACCTGTTGTGCAGTCCCACTGCCTCTCGATCTGAAAAAGCAAGCTGTGTATAAGATATAACAGTATATCCCAGCAACCGCATGGAGACCTTGTTTCATTGCAGTCCTGGGGCTCTGCCAATGTCCATGCTTGCTATCGTGCTGGGAATGGAGTGAAGACTGAGCTCTTGGGCTCTGTTACTTCCTGCCCTGGAGTACTGATATCAAAAAGCAGGAGGGCCAATCTCAAGAGCCCCTTTTCTTTAATACGGGGAATCACAGTCTCCCTCAATGATAAGGTAAAGGGAGTTTGAAGACCATTCATCATGCCTCCCTGTTTCTAAACCCAGTCACTTTTCAATCGTTGTGGCATCTGGATGGCTCCCTGAGACACAGGGGAGAGGGGATTAAGGGGGGGACTTGATCACAGTCTATAAGAACCTACATGGGGAACAAATGTGTGAAAATGGGCTCCTCAGGCTGGGAGAGAAAGGTCTAACGTGATCCAGTGGCTGGAGGTTGAAGTTAGACCCATTCCGACTGGAAAGATGGTGTGCATTTTTAATGGTGGGAGTAATTAACCGCTGGAACAATTTACCAAGGGTCATGGTGGATTCTCCATCGCTGACTCTTTAAAACCAAGATAGGATGTGTTTGGGAAAGCCCTGCTCTAGGAATTCTTTTCGGGAAGTTCTCTGGCCTGCATTCTACAGGAGATCAGACTAGGGGATCACAATGGTCCCTTCTGGCCTTGGGATCTGTGAACCTGGATGCTGGGGCCGCTGAGCTGCTCTGCTCTGGAACCAAGGCCTTCGGATGGGATTTGTTTTTTCTGCAGCTTGGCTTTGGTTTCCAGTTCTGACCAGAATGCACGTGTCTGGGGAAGGGAGCGTGGGAGCGTGCTTTGCGTCTAAGAGATGACCAGATGTAAAGAGAGCATTAAAATGTTCTTGGGGGATGGCAGCTGTGTGTGTTGCTTTTGGACGTTTCTCTTTCCCATCCTCCCCATGCAGTCCCGCCGGCAGCCCGTCACTATCCCTTCTTCCAGCTCCTCTGGCCGTGGCCTGCTGGATGACCTTGAAGCCTGGCAGGGAGAGTCATTCTCAGAGCCTAAGTTTGCAGTTTGTCTTGTTCACCTGCACTGACGCTTGGGTGAGAGCTGGGAACTGTTGCATGCTCTAGGGACTTGTGGGGAGCCCAGAATCCAAGCTAGAGTGGACCGATGAACAAACGGCCTGGCCAGACACACGTGAGCTTTGTGCATGTGTGTGCGTACATGCAGTGTTCCAGTGTCACTAACCGCGCCCCCAAAAGGGACAGACTTTGGATGCTAGTATCTTGCTCTGTATTGAAATGAAATGGGCTTGCTTGGGGAGGAAGGACCTATGTGAAGAGGAACATCTGTATCTGGCCCTAAGTGATTCATTCCTATGTATATATACACTGTATAGAATGAGGGTGTGTGTATGTGTGTGTGTGTGTGTGACCACTCACTACATATTCAGTGAAGAACTGCACACTGGCACAGCAGTAACAACTCCAAGAGTGTAGGGGGCCAGCCAAGAAGACCTCCCTGTATCTGTCTACACATGGAGGTGGCTATCAGTCTGTGTGTGAGAGAGACACGTCCACACATGTAGACAGATATAGGGAGGTCTTCGTGGCTGGCCCCCTGCAAGCTTGGGGTTGCTGTGCCCATCCATGGGCCTTCACACACAACTGTACTCGCTGCCCGTAACTCTCACCTGTTTCTGAATGAAGAGTGAAAACAGGCTCCTGTGCCCGTAACTGATGGCAAAAGGCTCAATGCAAACAGCAGAGCCAAGGATGCTGTCTCCTCACTGGAGGAATCTAGCTGCCCCTCTCACCCACACCATTCTGCTGCCTGCCACTTGTAACTCCCTCCTTGCCCTTGGCTCTCTCCCCATCCCTATCCTCTGTCCTTATGGTTCCCTTCATCACCTTTCAGCGCTCTTAGCTTCCGTCTGTGCTTGGAGCTGTCTCCCACTTCAAGCCTCCTCTCTTAGCTTCTTCAAATCCTTTCTTAAAACCAGCCCTTTCTAGAAACCCTCGCTTCCTTCTTTCTCGTCAACAGTGTCCCTGGCCCTTCCTTCCCTGAACTGTCTTGTCTGGAGTTTGCTTGTCTACTGTAGGTTGTCAGGGCCGGCTACTGCCACCCTAGCTCAGGTTGAGTGGCACCTTGCTCCATGACAAAGTAAGAGTAGTGAGTTACATATTATGAGTCAGGGTGGTAGAACCTGGCCCTAAGTAGATTCTTGTCTGTTTCTTATCCTATGCCTCTAAGGTGCAGTGTGCATTTACAGGACTGTTGTTAAAAATGATAACTAGTATTCCTTGCACCACTTTAGCACCATGACACCTCTGCCATGGTAGAACGTGGTTCCTCCGATGTACAGTGAGTACAGCTTGTGTGTATGTCAAAGGCCTCTATTCCGGCTCTGCTGGAAAGAAAAGTTCTAGGAGCAAAGTGGGTGGCTCAGCATTCTCATTTGCATGTCAATACCCAGCATGCTTTTCCACAGTACTCAGTGTTCTCATTTGCATGCCAATACCCAGCATTCTCTTCCAGCCCACATAGCTGTTTCTTAGCAATGCATGAACTGAGCTCTGGGAAGACGCTGGGAGTTGTCTGGTGGGATAAGTCCTCATGTGGGCACATTGACTTGTGTTACCGCAGTTATGTCAAAGGAACAAAAGAGCCCCCTTTGCGGCCTAGGGACTGCTGCTGGCGATAAAGAGATCCGCTCAACATGGGAGCCCCTTTTTAAAATCTATGACTGATCAGATCTAAAATAGGTCATGTTCCCCCTTTTAAAATGTCAGGCTGGGGTCCTTGAGAAGTCAGTGTATTTGATCACAGAAGAAGCCTGACAACTTTAAGCTTTCTGTACAAGTGCAGATTGTCTTGAATTTGCTAAGACCTTATCTTTAAAGAGATTGGCTATGCATGTGAAATGCACGAATGGTAATTCTTAATGCTAATACCCAAGGCTAATCTCCTGTATGTCTGAAGAAACCTAATGTCCTTCTCTTTGGAAGACGAAGAAAAATCCATCACTCTGGCCTGGTTCCACTGCTTCATAAAGACTTGCAGACACAACAGAACTGACCTGGTCCTAGGGATATAGAACAATGTGATGTGCAGCAATGGACACAATTACATCCTAGAGCACAGTAATGAACAGTTTTCATGAGACACCATGAGTCTCCTTTATACGCAATGAAATCATCGCAGTGGGTCATGGACAGTCCCACGCCCAGTATCAATGTCGGGACTTGATGTGGGGTATTTATTACCTTGTGTGACTTTCGCACGGCCTCAGTGAAGGGATTAATAGCCTTAAAACTTGTTGGTTTCTTTGGCCTTGTCAGAATGGGGCAGAAAGTTATTAGTTGTGCTCTCGTTTCTTGAAAAGCTTCTTGGCTTCGGGCTTGTCTACACATGGTGATATTGTGGAATAACTATTCACGAGCACAGCTGTTCCAGAACGACTCCTCCTGAATAGTGGAAATTGAGTAAACTAAGCCAGTAAAAGGCACTCTTATTTTGGAATAAGCATGTCCATATATGGAGTTATTCCTGATTAGCTACGCCTCTTTAAATTCACAACCTACTGTATTCTGGAATAACTTAAATGTGTCGAAAAGTCATCCATCCATCTGTCTATCCAGCATTGCACATAAATATCTAAGGAGCGATCTAAACTTATAATTGGGATTTGTTTTTAGACCGTGAAGGGTCTGATGTATTTGAGAGGGTTATTGTTAGGAAGCTAAATTGAAGATGGAAGCTTGCGTCTAGTTCCAAGTGCAGCAAAGGGTGCAGGTCATTCTTGTGTCATGGGGTAGAGAGTTCCACATATATGGCCCAGCTCTTGTGAAAGTTCTCTCTCTTCTGCAGAGGCATGTCTTTCCCTGTTTGTCTAGGTTTCTTTTTCCAGCAGAGTGACGCTGCTTGGGAGGTCATTGTTGTAGAAGGCCAGGCCAGCTGTGAGGTAGCGTGGACCAGTGTTAGTCAAGGCTTTGAAAATGAGTGGGCAGCTGGTGTACTGGGATGATGTGTTAGTGAGCAGACTCACTGCTGCCTGGTGGGCCAGCTGTGGCATTCTCAGCGAGTGGTCACTGCAGCAGATGTGCCAGAGGTTACAAAGGCATGGCCTGTGGTGGCTAGATAGCTCTTTGATTTGGTCATGAGTAGCCTTCTGATCAGTGCGTTGTTTTATTTATTTTAATTGCTTATGCATTTGATGCTGCATTTTGGTTTCATCTCTTCGTTCTCACAAGGCCTCGCTTTGTCTTGCTGGTTTGATGGTGTTAGGGGATGAGTTCTCAGAGCCTCTCGTTGTCTGGGTCGTGTCTATATCCCAGGAACTGGGCTGGAAAATGCTCCCTCAATCCCCAATGTGGGCCTTGGTCTCTCTTCTTTAGCAGGATATCTCTAGTGGTGGTTTGTTTCCATGTTATGAGAGCTAAACCTACCTGATCATACAATGTTCCCACTCTTGGAAGGCCCTCCCTATGCCTTTGTACCTCTCCCTCTTCCATCAGATTGCCTCTCAAAGCATCTCCTTTCCCTGCCTCCCCAGCCTTGCACCTGAAGAAGTGGGGTTTTTACCCACGAAATCTTATGCCCAAATAAATCTGTTAGTTTTAAGGTGCCACTGGACCCCTTGTTGTTTTTGTGGATACAGACTAACATGGCTACCTCCTGGTATTTGTCCCCAGCCTTGTTTCTCTCATGGCCTTTCTCCTTCTGTGATGCCTCATCTTTCTTGCTAGAGAGTTGTCTTGTCTTAGGGCTTGTCTACATGAACACGTAGTTCATGGCAATCTGCCCATCCCTAGTGTGCTGCACACCCAGAGTCTATGTGGATCCTGCTGGCACGTGCACTAAAAATTCCATGGTGCGCTTTGATCTGCACAGCAGCAAGGTCCGCATAGCCGCTTAGTGTGTGGCAGGCTAGTGCAGGATAGATTTATACCCCAGCTTGCCGCAAACCACCTGTTCCTGTAGACAAGCCCTTATGTATTCACACAGCTTTCTGTATGCCTCGGTTGCTATTTCATCTGGAGTAGCTGAACCACAAGCGTTCAGAAGCAATAAGGCACCTGTCTCCGCAGAGTCAGGATTTCAATATTTGGCTTCTTTCCTTCCTCCCAGCACATCCTGGCTCTCCTTAGCTCCTGTCCTTTCTTCCTTGACAGTCACTCTTTTCTCCTGCGTCTCTTGGTGGTGCCTTCCTTGTCTCTCACCACAGCAGCTGCTGTGCCCTCCTGCCTGGACTCGCAGCTTCCATTCTGGCTCCCTTCTACCACTGTGAAAACCATGTCGAGGGAGGAGGACCATGGTCAACAGCCCTGCTTTGGCCCAATGGAACTTTTGCCCACAAGGGTAACACTCATCGGTGCGGGAGGCGGAGCTTTCTCGAGACCCTGGGCCAAACTCCCACAGGGATTAACGATAGTCACAAATTTCCCCGCCAGCCACTCCCAAGTGCTAGACGCCCTTCTGTGACTGGCTGTCTCTGATATAAAACACAGAGCAGCATGGACATGTTAAAAAAATAAATACCCTATAAACAAAACCCTACCAATCACACAGCTTAATGCATGATGCCCAGATGCTGTAGTGAGATATAAAAATCTATATAGACTAGAATCTTTCGCTCCTGCTGTACAGTGACATCTGGTTGGATTGAGCTCCTTGAGGCAGACGCTATTTCAGCCTCTATGCACAGCATGCGATGCTGGTGCTCAGTACATCATAATATATTCCATTGAAATGGAGACCAAGCCTCTGAGTTCCGATCCAGATCTGGGCTTTCCCAGAGTGCAGGAGTCTTTGGAGTTGGGGCTTTGATTTGGACAGAGGCCCCTTCTCAGAGGCCCCATCTATCCAGAGAAATTGGCACTGGTGTGCCAGAACAATGTATTCACACCAGTGCAATCCCCTAATGTAACAATGTAAAATGGAGCTTCTGCTGTTGAGAATGTAAGCTGGTAAATTACACCACCGATGCACTCGAAAGTAGACTGGGTCTAACACTGTAATGGTAATAATCTCCCAGCTGGGCACAGAGCCCCCATTCAATTATTTCTCTCCTCCCCCTTGCAAGCCCAGCTCATTTAATGCTCCCGACTCATAGACTTTTGTTTATCTTTCAATGGACCCTCCCGGGATGTGCTGAACAGATTTCACTGAAGGAGTAGGAAAGAGCCTAAATGACCACTTCGGCCAGCTCGGGCTCGTGTTGAAATGCAGGCAGAGCCTGTGAGGAAACCTGTCTGACAGGAGAATTAAGGAGGAGAGCTGACTGTGAAGGAGAGCAAAGCCGTTGCCAGCTGAGGAAAGCGAAGGAGCTTTCCGGGACTGGGCGGTTAATGGAATTAAGACCGAAGTGCTGATCCTTCAGCTGTCATTGAATGTGTTACCTGGAGGCCGGATTAGGTGGCTACTGGGCAGCGGGTGGAGTTTTCCTGCAGGGATTGGGGCCCCAGGGTTCTGTAGGAGGGGTGCAAGGGCTTGGAGTGGCAATTTGCAAGGGAGTGTGGAGCTTCTGAGTGGAGATTTGCACTCAGAGGTGAGAACATTTTATTGGGGACCCCAGTTAGCTGGGAATATTCCATGCCTTGGCTCACATTTCCCAGCACAGCCGTGTGGGGCATTGGCCTCCAAAATATAAGCCACCCTTTCCCTAGTTGTGCGTCTCTTCTTTCCGCTTGTTCTTTTCCTGCCTGCCTCCTTTCCAGTTCTTTTCTCTACCTGTTCCTGTGCCTCGTCTATCCCACTGTCCCTGTCCCTTCCTCACTGCCCTCTCCATGGCCAGAAGGTAGGGAATGGCTACCCAAACAGCTGCAACATGAGACATTTTTGAGTCACGAGCTGAAGACCTGGCTCAGGGCAAACATACAGCAGGTGGCATCTCCCCCACACTGCTCCTTCCTTTGAAGGTGCTTGTTGTTGGGTGCCAGCTACATGGGGTTTCCAGCCTCCTCTGCACTGCCACAAGAGAGATGGGAGTGGGGCACACAATCTTGGAGCTCCATGGGATGGTGAGGTTCCTTGAGGTCTGGCCGGGGTCCTGCAGGGTTAGCCAGACGGGCCCAGTTCCATAGGGATGGTCATGGGCTACGCACAGCTTGGGTCTAATTCTTGGTGGCTGCCCTGCCGTTCCATGTGTGGGCAAGGCAATGGAGACCTAGGATTTCACAGGACATTTAGTGCACCCATCACCACGACCACCAGCAGCAGCCAGTGAGAGAATCTGTGGGTCCTAGCCTCTCTCCTACCGTTCCTGTGCTCCGCTGTACAGGACAGATTAAATTCATTGGCTCCTGGGGGTGCAGCACAGAAGATGCAGCCCGGGTGGAAGAGGGGACAAAGGTTTTATGCCACCTTTTTGCCCTGGGATGCTCTAGGGGCTGGAATATCTCCCATCCTGGGTTGTCTAGGGACTGTGGTGCAACCAAAAATCCATATAGCACCATATCTTCTGGGCCTGTCCCCTCCCCTCTTCACTCACCCCTGGCATGCTCCCTCCACCAGTGCTTGAGCCAGGAGCTTGAGAATTCACCCCAAGCAATTTGGGGCTCCATGTGACCCCAATATGCTGTTAGTAGTGTATGAGCCTGGAGCAGGAGATAGAATCTGCCTCATTGTCTGGGCCAGGGGCTCTCTTGGGTGAAGCTTCCTGCATCCTCCAGAGCAAAGCCTGGGAAGCAATTTGGCTCCAGAGCTGAGGTTTACAGATTCATCCAAGTGTTGCAGAAAATAAACTGGATCATAACCAAGCAGATGTGGAAATGGGGAAATAAACTAGCCATGCCTCAGGCAAAGGAGACTGAACTGATTCAAAAATGATAAAGAACCTCGAAGGAGCATAGAGGGTCAGTCATGACCTCAGCAGTCCAGTATGCGATACACACACAGTTGTTTGCAGAGATGTCCACATGCATTTCTGAAACAGCAAATAGCATACAGATCCACATGTTGAGCTGATCCTTGTGGGGTTTTCTTTTTGTTTGAGTCCTTCTTGGATCTACACAATCCCTTCAGTTTGGCGGGAGAGAAGCACTGTAAAGTTTATCGTCCTGGCAGAAGCCAGGAACGCAATCTGGGCCCACATCCCCATCCATAAGATGTTTGTTTTCCTCTGTATGTTTGCCTGAGTCCCTTTTCAAATGATTCCTGCTAACCGTTTCCTGTGGCTGCATTTGGCAGATTATTCCCCATGGCCCTATTACCACATTCCTTACACAGGCAGAGCACCCACTGAAGTCCAATAGGATAAGCGCACGGGGCCCTATATGAAATACTCTCTGCCTGAAGACGTGAATGACAAAAACAAACAAGCAAGATCCAGATTTTGGTTCAGTCCCAACGCCGGGAGTTATTTGGATCTGGGTTGTTCACCCAGCCCCGTATTGAGCCAGAGGCCAGGTGCAAAATGTAGATCAGGGTTCAAGCGCCAAACCACACGCATGCATTTGACCCCAATGACAGAACTGGGCTTTGGCTACAGTCTGATCCCAAATCCAAATGACTAATGTGTCTGACTGCCTTGGCGCTTGTGCATGACATAAGCTCTGGGTGTCCTATTGACTAAAATAGCTAAAAACTTCATTTAAGGTGACTAGGGCAATTTGCTCAGATAAATCCCAGGGCTGGTGTGGGAAGAGCCTGCCTAGAAGAGCTGAACAATCCCTGTGATCAGCAGCACATGCTGAAACGGGAAACCAAGTGAAATCCCCAATGGCTCCCAACCTCAGAAGCTTTGGCAGGGCCGGCTCCAGGGTTTTTGCTGCCCCAAGCGGCGGGAAAAAAGAAAAAGGCAAGTCACAATCGGCGGCATCTCCACCGCGCTGCTTTCTTCTTTGGCGGTAATTCGGTGACAGGTCCTTCCCTCCGAGAGGGACCGAGGGACCTGCCGCTGAAGATCCCGATGTGCCGCCCCTTCCCCTTGGCCGCCCCAAGCACCTGCTTGCTGAGCTGGTGCCTGAAGCCTGCCCTGAGCTTTAGGGTCACCTGGGAAGGGCTGGGAATGGGGGTAATGATGAGGGGTAAATGAAATGCTCTTTACACCTTGCATGCAGAACTGCGATAGTTAGCTCGCCACTTCTCCAGCTGCAGGAGGAGGAAGAGGGTTAGCAGGTTAGCAGGCAGAGAAAGGTGGCACAAAGAGATCTCTTCTATTGGGGAAATTGCTCCCAGGAGAGGAGGCTGTGGGTTTTAGAAAGATTGTTTTAGCTATTTGAACCAGTTCTTTAGGAAGTGCGTGACTGAGGTAGAACTGAAAGGGAGGAAAGCATCATGGTTAACCTAGTAATGGCCACCCCCTCAGTAGGAAAACAAGGGGATGGAGATGTGCCTTAACATTAGCAAGCTCCTTAAAATGTGCGATTGATGGGGACTGGTGCGTCTTACTGGGGAGAGACTGGCTGCGATTCCTCCATGTCCACACCTGCTTAGTAATCCAAAGGCAGCAAAATGTGGGGCAGGGGCCCTGATTACATTAAGGAAATATACCAGAGTAAGTGACACTGATGTACATCCTGCTTTATGTTGCTGCAGAATGTCTGCATTAGGGGTTTGCACTGGTCAGATGGGTGCCATTGCCTGCCTGTAAGTAGGTCCTTGGTTGGTTGTTTAGTTGGTTGCTTTTGGAAAGCACGGGAGAAATTATCGCAGTCTGGATTAGTGAAAGGACAGCAAATCTAGAGCTGCAGCATAGAGTAATCTAGTCCTTCCCCTTCAGACAAGACCAGGCCCATCATAGCCCAGTGCATCCTGCATACAGGTGCACTTGTATCCTGGCCTGGGAAACTCTCCACGGCTCTCAGTGTGAATGCTCCATCACTTTCCCCGCATCGCTCCTGAGGGTATACTTCCCCTCTCCATCATGACACCTGAGAACTCAAGGGCATTGGCGCTGCTGTCATTTGGGATCAGGAAACACTTGGTGGTGCATGAAAGCAGCTCCAGTGGGATCCACAAAGTCAAAGGTATTGTGTGGTAGTGCAGAGCAATGCCACGCTCCGTAGCTGCTGTGTTGTGTGGAAGGTAATTTGTAGCGGAAGAAAAGCTTAGCACAGCTCCTTCTGCCTCTGCTGGGGAAAAGCGTCCTTTTGCCTGGAGAGCGGCATCTCTTGATAGAAGTGCTCTTTAGAGACCAGCAGTCAGTGCCCCAGCAGGAATCTTTGATGTGAAATAGAGGCAGCCACAGGATCACTTGTGGATGGCCAGGGACTGCTCCGTGCAGCAGGCACTGCACAGCTGGTGACGTGACCACTCCCACAGGCAGCTCCAAAAGAGAGAGGATTATCGCATGCAATGTCCGCGGGAGGCCACTTCCAGCCTGTGTTGGCAGACGCTATCCTTGCCTAGCAGGATGCCGGATTTGAGGATAGAGTAGGTCTTTCCTAGAGACTAAGCCTGGGTTTTTTCTAAAGTATCGGCTGACCTGTCTGCTCCCATTGAAGTCCATAGCTGTTTTACCATTGACATCCATGGGACCAGAGGGAGGCCAGTGCTGAGTGCTGTGAGCCCACCAGAACCAAACACCTCCAGCCCACTGGCTAGGTAGTATCTGTGTCTGAGCCGCTCAGGCCGTGCTCCAGTCCCAACCATCACCAGCGGCTGACTCCCTTCTTTTCCTTGCTGTATGCTCATGGGGAGGCATTGTCCTCGCCAACGGGTTGCAGCACCCTCTGACCCGCTGTCCTGTGCCTCTCAGCACACTTCCTGCCCTCTCCTCTGGCTGAAAGAGATTTTTCACCTTCCTACTGGTTCCTCCATCTCTGCTAAGGGCCCGGGTAGCACTAATCCAAGTGGATAAGGATGGAGCAGGCCATTAGATGATGCTTGGTGCCTTGTGGGAGGCAGGAAGTATCAGACCCATTAAGGGAGATACTTAGCTGGGAAGCCAGCTGGCTAATGCGTGGGCTGCAGCCTGCAGAATGTACTTACAAACCAGCAGATAGCCCAAACCATCCCTAGGCATTGGTCTAAGCGGGTGGCTTGAGGTGTTTGAAATGAAGTCTGAAACCCTCAGCACGTGCAGTGCTGGTGTCGCACTGGATACAAAGGGCGCATTTATACATAGTTCATAAAGGGTTAATAAATGACTAATAGCTGTTGTAATAAATGGGTAACCATTTAGGCTAGATTGTCCAACAGATCAATAGATTACTTATAACCGTCTATTATACTTTCCACTGATGAGCTCAGAGCCTTCTATAGCATACTACTCATTTCTGTACCATGCTTATTACCTCTATTCATTGTTTATTAACACTTCATAAGCTATGTATAAATGGATACTTCATATAAAATGCGACCATATTTGCATTTCATTTCAAATTTGTAAAAATGGTCCCATTTTTTTGAGGGAAGAGCCCTCCTGAATGTTGTGGAAATTGTGGCTTTTTTGAGTGACTGTGCTCTTGCCCCACTCAAATGCTCTGACTTTCAAGCAAGAACTGCCCCCCCCGCCACACACACTTTTGAATTTCACAATTTGAAATGTTATGTGAATGAAAATCAAGATGGGCCATTCTGCACGCACAGAGGGGGAAAAACTCTTATGAAGCGAAATCTCTGAGCTGCAAAATCAGGGTTTTTCAAGAGGTGACATTTCATGAAAAAATGAATCATTTTGAAATGAGCTACCTTGAGTGAAAGGTAACTGGGCATCTGTCTACCTGTTCATCTCTCTGTCCATGCTTGCATCTGTCTACCCATCTGTTTGTCTGTCAGTGCAGCTGCTGTGCATCTATCTGTTTAGCTGTGTGTCTGTCTCTGTGTCTGCCTGACTGTGTTTCTACTTATCTCTGTGTACCAAGTTTCCTGGTGGGGAGGGCAGTGCCCCCCCACCCCATGAGGCAGCTTTTGACACCTGCAGACAGAGTCTGGATGGCCCCCCTGACAGAGTGGTTCCCCGTATTTTAGTCATGCCATAGAAGTCTCTTTGGGCAGCTGTTTCCTTATGTAGCTGAGCTGGTGAAAAATGGATGGCCTGTGGAGAGAGTGGACACCTATTCTGTGCAAGTGCAGCTCTGTCTATTAGGAAAAGACAGGCCGCCTGGGGCTGTCCCAGCTGGGAAGCGGGTTAATTCCTAACTGTTATGCTTGCTGGTCCAGTTTCTAAATAGAGTGGATTTTCTTTTAATGGGGTGGGGGGGAGGTTGATTAAATAGACATAAAATGGCTAAAAGAGAATGTCTCGGGCCACATGAATTGTTCCTCTTGGTTCATTCCCTGCTCATCCATCACCTATCCATGGGGTGAGGCCGCGGCATTTAGTGGCCAGAGCACTGGAAGTCAGAACTCCTAGGTTCCTGACTCTGCCGCTTGGTGACCTTGTGCGAGTGACATAACTGGCCTGTGCCTGTAACCAGGAGTGAAACAGGAGTGTTGTGTAGTGTGTGTAAAGGGTTTGAATTCCTTGGTGAAAAGTGCCAGAGTTAGGGAGATCTTGTTGTCAAGGCGCTGGAATAGGACTCCAGAAATCTGATTTCAAATCCTGGCTCTGCCATGGAAGCTCTGTGTGACCTTGGGAAGTCATTTAATTGTTCTGTGCTTCAGTCTCTCCATCAATAAAATGGGGCTAATTGTCCTTCTTTTCTCCCATACTTTTCCGCCTTATCTCTTTTAAGTGTAAGCTCTGTGGAGAAGAGATTGTCTCTCCCTGTGCGTGCACACAGTGCTTATCATAACGGGGCACTGATCTTTGTGGGGGACCTGAGATGCTCTCATAAAAGAAAGGATGAAAAGGGCAAAGTGGTGGTGGTGTAGTTTAAGAAGTGCCACCTCCAAGAGCTGGGTCATTCTCAAGACTGTTCGGGAGTTAGTGACTCGATATTTGAAGCTGGGAAGATGTTCCAGGGCTGCATTTCCTCCTTTGCCCCAGACAACATGGGTGGGGATTATAGTTGCATGTAATAAAAATAAAAGTAACTCCTATCCCCTGAGGTCACCTTGTAGCCCTCCGGCAACGTAAAGGGGCTTCAGCGTGAGAGGAGTGTTTCTGCTGCTCAGCCCTTTTCTTTGCAAGGGTCTAAACGTTAAAATATTATTTGAGAAAAATCTAGGCTGGACAATAGTGATGTGAACCATCAGTGCCCCCACTTTTTGTGGGCATGTGGACTGGATTCTAAAGACAGTAGCAAATCAGAGCGCGGGTTACTATGCAGCCAGGGGTCATTCAGACACACTGATCAGCTGGGGCCATTCCTTGCGCAGTATAAGCTTTTGTGATCTTCATTCTTGATACATCATCTTGATTTCTGTGCATTAAATAATAATAGTAATAAAACAAAGGCTCATGCATTAACAAATGTAATCCCTTGTGGTTAGAGCAAAGGGATTGCCAGGCGAGCGTCCAAAGCCCAGACTCAACACTTGCCTGGGAGGCAGGAGATGTGGATTCAAATCCCTGTTTCTTTGGCACAATGAATGGCTAAGTAGTTATACAAAACGAAACAGCTTTGACAAGAGAGACTGAGACCATTGCACACAAAATAGCTGATAGCCTGGTAGATAGGCTGCTTACCAAGGAGGTCAAGTCCTTGTTGCAGAGTGGGGATTCCAGCCACATCTCCCACATTGCAGGCAGATGCCTTAACCACTGAGATAACAGATATTAAGGGTTACACGGGCAAGTTTTTCTGGCTCCAAATGGGGTGTTCCAATTTGTCAGCAAGTTCTGAGCATTTCGGAACAGAATGGAATATTTTTCCTGGTGAGTCTAAGCAAACACCCTAGCAGACGTGTGATCCAAACACCTTTCCCTCCAGTATCAGGGGTAACACACGGCATAGTATATCCAAAAAGAACGGGGTGGAGGGACAGAGAGAGAGAGAGAGTGTGTGTGTGCATGTGCAAAGTCCAGATGCATCAGAGTATCAAATAGCTTTTGTGGTTTTGGGATAGGCATGTGACTTGCAGAATTGTGCTCTGGCCCTAAAGGCAAAGCCTAGCTGCTGTGGTATCTTAGAGCTCTACTTTTACAAACACAAAGATGTTCCTGACTCAGGACTTAACCAAGCATTTTTCATCCGGTCTGAGTAATCTAACAGCATAATGGCAAGATGGGAAAAGAACTGACTCAGACTCCTCTCAGCTGCAAAATGTGTGTCCATTAACACTGAAAGGGCTTCTCTGAAACAGCAGGTCATTTGTGCCTTCTGCTTACACAGGGCCAAATCCTGTGGTTTGTAACCAATCCCAGCTCCCGTTGATGTCAAGGACTGGAGACTTTGGCCCATAATACTGGAGATAAATGCTTTACAGCTGAATAGTGAAAATAGCTGGTGCCTCTGGGATACCCAGTTTGTCAGCAAGCTACACGATACAGCCCCTGCCAGGCAAGTGGAGATTGTGCTGATACGTACTGTACCATCTCACAGCACCTGTCCATCAGGGGCCATGGTGCCATAAGAAACCTTTCTTTTGAGCAGTGCCTCCTGGACTGGAATGATAGAGCCACATGTTATGGGTAGGTAGTGATGCGTTTAGCAAAATTCCCTCCCCCCGAGTCTGCAGTCCTCCCAAGCATATCCTCCATTGCAGGTAATAATCCACCTCTCTCAGCAGTAGACCTCACTGCTGCAAGCGCTGCCTGTCAGCCAATGATAAACTGTGATGGAAGTTTTGCTTCTTACAGTGAATTAGATAGAGCTTTATCGCGGCCATAAGCAATGGAGAAATTCGTTACACACAGAATCCAGCGTAGAAATGTTAGCCGAGAAACTGAGCTAAATCCCTCCCTGACATAACTCGGTCGACTGTCAATGGGATGAACCGGATCCAGTGTCTTAAGAAAACCAACCTATTGTGATGGCTGTCACAGATTAATTCATTTTTTGAAAAAAATCAGCCAGAGTGAGGATGCACACAGAGATTTCCAGCTGAGTTAATGACTTTCTGGAGACAGCTGATCGGTTACTGAGTGTGTGTGTGTGTGTGTATATATATATACTGCATATTATATTGTGCATAATATCAAGATCTGTACCCTTTTGAATTTTAGTGGTGGGCGGATTTTCATCCTCAGACATGCACCCGACTAAATAAACATAGGTCTGGCTTGTGGCTCACAGATGGATGGCATGGTGCTGTTTTATGGCTCCATGTGAAATATCGTGGGAACATCAGTTCCCAGGAGCATTTGGCCAGAGATGTCAGACAACCTAACAGCAGAATGGGACAGCTGATGTCATGTTATCTGGGGGGAAATTTAATGAATGCAGCTTGCAGTATGTCTGTGCTGGTGACTTCAAGCCTGTCCCCCTTCAGCCACTTTTCTGATACATAGCCCAACACACGTGCGCGAGCATGTGTGGATGTGTACAGTCCGTGGATGGGCATCAGCTGGTCAGATCCGCAGACTGTCTGAAACCAATTAGTGCCACCCCACACCTTTTGGTTGGCTGCATGGTTTGTATGACACATTGCTTCAACACTCCGGCTGGGACCCGAATGTTCCCCCCCAGCTGTAGTTATACCAAGTGATTTAAAGGGAAGGGCCTGGCTAAGCTTTTCTCAGGAGGGAAGTTGCTCTTGTATAGGAAATATCTCATGTTCCCAGAGCCAGCAATACAGCATCCCCCAGCAGGATAAATGAACCATGGAGTTGGCTGTCAATGCCCAAAGCATCTCCTGCCGCGATTAATACTGTAGCTGGCTACAGTGCCTTGATCTCTTGCTGTTCTCTAATTAGGTGACACATTTGTATGGAGCGAAAAGCTTTTCCATAGCCGGAGCATTCCTAAGCCTCAAAAGTAGATTTCCAGCCTTCATGCTTCATTGCACTTCCAAGACAATGGTTAAAGGCAGGCAGGCTCAGTGAGTGTTATTCTATTGTAAGGAAGCTCAAAATAAATTCACGATACCTTTTGTGTTTCTCTCCCCTCCCCCCCAGTTCTATTGTTGCTCACATTAAGGCATCTAAAAGCAGCATTAAATGCCACTTTCAGACTTGGAGGGTTTTTATTTTAGACATGTCTTTAATACACAGGAAAGGTGGAGGGGGGAAGGTGCCAAACCATTTGACTTTCTGCAGGGATAGATCTGTTCCAGTCAATCCTCCACTTAAGGTAACTAAGGTATTCAAAGGTGCCAACACTCCAAACCCTCTAAAGTGAAGTTTATTTGAAAGGAGGAAACAAAAAATGAAAAGCAGAAAACTCCTTTAGGAGTCTTATTAATGCTCATCCCGTGGAAACATGCATCCTGCCATTGGGCCTGAGCAGAATTAGGAAATTTCACTTGTTTCCTTGGGGACCACAAGAGGAAAAGCTGGTATTTTCACTCCTTCTGAGTGATGATGTAGCAGGTAAACGGACAGTGACACCTTTGCTGGCTGGAGCAGGTCTGCATAACAAAAGGCTTCCTCACACAGCATTTAATTTTGTGCTAATTTTGGCTGAGCCAATGAAAAGCAAGATGCGCACAACACCGGATCTCTTGAAAGTGGCGCTTTGAGTTTGGCTCTCGAGATCTGTGCAAACAGCAGAGACACTGCCGGAGTTTGCTGGCTAAAACTCGTTAATGCTGATGCCCTTCATTTAGCACTCTTACCATAGAGCCTTTGGCTTGCTCCTGCCTATACTGCCGTGGCAGTTATTGCACAAGAGGAAATGGTACAGTTTCTTGATTTAAATGCCGAAGGTCATGGGCCCAGAATGGTTCTCAGCAGAGGGGCCTCTGAAATTCCCTTTCTCTGCTGATCCAGTGTAAGGGGTGTGTCTACCCTGCAATCAGAGATGTGCCTGCAGGACTCATAGACATACCCAAGTTAGTTTTGAACTAGCTAGCTCAGGTACTTGAGCAGTGAAGTTGCGGCAGCATAAGCTGTACAAATCCGCATACCTGGGACCCTCAATGTATTCGGTATATATTGCATATACTTGCCCACCCGGGTATATACTCAAGCAGCTAACACAGTTATTTGAGCTAGCTAGATCAGAGCTAGCTCAGCTATGTCTACATTGGCTGCAGTTGCACCTCTGGTGGCAGTGTAGACCGGACCTAGTGTTGGTTGACCTTTCAGGGCATGGTACATGCCCTGATGGGACAAGACGGGTGAAGTAATTTCATTTATTGGACCAACTTCTGTTGGTGAAAGAGACAAGCTTTCGAGCTACACAGAGCTCGTCTTCATGTCTGGCTTATCCCAAGTGTTTGCTGGAGCATTGGCTGGTTGATGTGTTATTTAGGGGATCGTGAGAGGAGTTTTAGGGGATTTTTAGTTGGTTTTGAAAGTCATTAGTACTGCTACTGTACTGTACAATGATGTGTCTGGGGATTCTGTAATTGGGCACATCATTCAGGGGAAGCTGGTAACCACCTCTCCCCGGCTAGATATTGCTTCCCCCCTCAAAAGCCATATTTGAATAATTGTTCTCCCTTACAGCCCATGAATATTTCATCCGCCTAATCTAGATTAGTGCAGTGCGTCATGTTAAATTGTCATCTCCAGAGCAAGCTCAGGCGCGTTCCACTGACAGCTCCTTTCCTTGGAGCCATCGTGAAGAATTGTCATGCCACATGTATTAGTAAGATGCCCCAATTAGTGTTACTAATTGTAAGTGTGGTGTTGTATTCCAGAGGTTTCACGGGACTCAAGGCTGTGAATAATCTGAAGTTTGTAAGGCCTGTACCTGGTATTTTTAAATGTGTTGTGACGGGTTCCCCCGGGGTGCCACTTGGAACTGGGGTACCACTGAGCCTGCCTGACCCACCAGCCTGGGCTCCCTTTCACACTCTGGTGCTGTGATAAATTGCCAAGCTCCCCAAGCCTGCTCTTTCACCAGCGCACACACAGCTCTGCATGGGAAGTTTCAGCTAAGGCACCTCCCAGATGCTAAGGAAAGCACTCCCCTCTGGCGTGTAAACCCCAAATTACACCATCTTGCGTTGCACAGAGAACTGTACAGTGTAAGCTCATCAAATTCTCCCTCTCCCTCAGTGTGGAGGAAGATATGCACAGCATTTGCCCCCCAGTTATGAATTCCACAAACTGGTTTCAGAGAAAACAAAAACAAGTGTATTAACTACAAAAGATAGATTTTAAGTGGTTATAAGTGATAGCAAACAGATTAAAGCAGATGACCTTAGTAAATAAACAAACCCACAAACTGAGCGTAACAAACTAAATAAGTAGGATATGAATTAGTAAATTCTCACTCTGAGTGATAAACAGACTGGCAGACTCTTAAGGCACAAGTTGCTTTGGATTTCCCAGGTTTTCATAAACAGGCTAAAAATCCTTCCCACCTGAGACCATCACTTCCCACAGTTCTGTCCTTGCCCTTCAGATGTTTCCAGATGTGTAGCTGGAGGGAGAGTCAGGTACCATCATGATGTCATTGTCCCTCTTTTATATCTTCTTCCGACTTGCTGGAAAGCTCTTTTGCTGTGACCTGGGTCCAACAGTTCCCATTGTGCAGTGCTATCTCCGAGAGGTTGCTGTTGTACGCAGTTCCTGGGGTAATCCTTGCGCTTGTGTACATCTCCTCAATAAGCCATTAACATTGGTTGCCTTTTTACTGTTGTACCTGAAATGCTGCTTGTGGGTGTTTTCAACCTCACAACATGTTTCAGTAGCACATACCTAGCCAAACTTCACATACAGTGATAGCAGCTACAATCCCACGAGATATTACTGTCTAGCAGATGAGGACTTTTAGAATGATACCTCACAAGACATACTTTGTACAAAACATATCCTAATTACATGATATTGGGGTTCCAGGGTGTCACAGTGTTGTATGCTAAATTTTAGCGCTCATGCAATGAAGTAGCACCAGCTGAGATCAGGTACAGCGGAGGCTATCCAACCCTTCACAGATATGCCAGCATGCCTCCATCTTGACCTTCAGAGCACCCTGAAGGACCTTACGACATGTGCCAATTGTCCTCTCTCTTGACCCGTGACGCTTCCAACAACTGCAGGTACCTCAACAGTTCTGCTCTGTTGACCTTCTCTCTGGCCAGGGAAACACTTCTACTATAGCAGTACTGAGCTCCCAGTCAGCTCTGCCTCTCCACTGCACTCCTACCCGTCTCCTGGATTTCCCACCCAACTCTGCCCCTGCACCTCTGTCATGATGCACTGCACCTCCCACTGTTCTGATCCTGAGCTTGGTTTGCAGCAACACGTGCCAGTTAAGCTGAGTGGGGTCCAACTGCACAGTGCTTTTGTGATGTAAGTAAGGGATCACTAGGGACTGCGTTAAGAAGATTAAAACTCACAGAACTTAATTTATTTTTATTTATATTGCAGTAGCAGGTAGAGACACTAACTAAGATTGTTGTGCTAGGTGCTGTACATATAAATAGGAAGAGATGATCCATGATTGAAAGCGTTTACAGTCTAAATTGCAGAACTACTATCCCCAATTTATGTTTGGGAATCTGAGGCAGAGAGATGGGGTGACTTGCCCAAGATCATAAGGAAGAGTTCCAAAGAAAGCTAGATAAGTTCATGGAGGATGGGTCCATCAATGGCTTTTAGCCAGGATGGACAGGGATGGTGTCCCTACCCTCTGTTTGCCAGAAGCTAGGAATGGGCGACAGGTTATAGATCACTTGGTGATTGCCTGTTCTGTTCATTCCTTCTGGGGCATCTGGCATTGGCCACTTGTCAGAAGACAAGATACTGGCTAGATGGACATTTGGTCCGACCCACTATGGCTGTTCTTAGTTCTTAACTAAAACTTGAACCCAGATCTTCTGAGTCCTACCCATCACCTTAACCACTAGATCATTGTTCCTCTTAAAGAACTTAAATTGTATTTGACGCCAGGTTTCCACGTTCTACTGACTAGCGAGTGAATTACATAGTGGTGATATACCATTTTACTTCCAGAAACATACTTTTCTAATAACACAGAGCCCTGTGTAGAGCTTAATCCAGTTAATTCCTTATATATTAAGACAAGTTCTGTTGACTGAATACTGAGTAGATAAATGTCTGTGAGTGAGAATGCAAGTGTGAAACAGAACACACATCAGAATCTGCTGGACCATGAATAATTGTTCTCCCACTAGGTTGTAAGATTTACTTTGGCACAATGTGCCACTAGGTGCATTGGAAGGTGTTGCAGCCAGGCAGCGGAGTGTTTTGGTGCCTGTAAAAGGAAGCCGGCTGAAAGAGTTCCCCGTTACCCCAGGGTGACTGACAAATGATATTGTAGAGCTCTGTGAATTAAAACAATATCTAGCTACAATGCACCTTATTTTTAAGAGTCTACACAAAGCCTCCATTTTTGTGTCTCTTTGTCTGTTATATTCAAAAGTTTTGGCCTGGACTGACGTGGCTTTTTAAAGACGCTGCCGTTTCTGCGCTCCATGTGGCTTTCTAGCTGCATTAGCTCTGATTTCAGCTGTTATGATGTATTTTCTGTCGTATTCATAGTATCTCACATCAATACAGCAGTTTCCCAAGGTGCTTTGGGCCAGATCTTGCCAGATGCTGAGCTTCCCCTGGGAGGTGCTCAGCAAATGCCTTAAGCTCATGCTGAAGTCGATAGGCATTGAAATCAGTAAGATCTAGAAACCTTTTAGGTTGAGACCCTGGGGAAATAAAGATCACTGAAATGCAGCTATCTCTGGGGTGGAAGCAAGAGTTCCTCACAACATCATGCAGCAGTTTATGACAGGAAGTGAAGACTTCCCTATCCAGATGAAACTGAAGGGTGTATGGAATTGTCTAAATATCCTCTGTTTGCCCTCCCACTGACCTTCACCTCCATAGGTCTCTGTTGTCATGGTCTCCCCTCCCCTCCTCTCCCCTTCATGATTTAGCAGCATACAGGGAGCTGAGGCAGCTCACACTGCAGGAGCCTGCTGGTTAACCTCTACATAACCCCGGGTTGTGTACGCCTCCCTCTATCTTGTTCTCCTTTAAAATCAGTAAGGAAAAGAGCAGCCGGGCACTGCATTCTGATGGAGATATGGCTCAACTTCCCTGGGGAAATGTGCTCACCCTTAATGTCCTTTTCAGGGTCCTTTTCCTCCTCCTAGTAAATTGGATGGTAAGTCTCGCAGTGGATGTAGGATCAGTCCCCATGCATAACTAAGTCTCCTGGTCCAAAATACAAGTTTCCTCTAGTGCCCATGGGCTTCTGAACTCCTCCCGCAAATCCACTGCATGACTGCGTAAACTACCCTCATCCCCTCTGCAGCAGGCTGCCTCTTCCCTTCCAGTGCATTGGCTCTCGCTGCATTTGGCCTGAGCTGCTTTTAGCTCAAGTCTGCACCGCGGGCCAAACCTATTCTGAAGCTGGAGCAGAGCCAGAACGATTAGGGAGACAAGTAAAGTTTGCAGAGTGCTGCTGCAGTCTGGCACAGAACCCAGGGGACTGGCTCCGAAGGGCAGGGAGAGGAATGGCTCACCAGCGAGCTTTGCTTCTCTGCACCGCGGTGGAGCGTCTTGGGAGGGCTGGGAGTGTTTCATACCCAGCAGATGAAAGAGAAGTCAGGCAGCTATGTGCTTCTTCCAGGTGTTTTAATAAAAGGGGTTGAAAGAGGGTCTAGGCTAGTCCTGAGCCTGACGGGCTAAGATGCCTGGGCAACAAAGCGTGGCAGCCGTGGAGTGATCCGTGTCCTCTGTGAGGCCCCAAAGCTTTCCCTGCAATCAGGCTCTGTGTGTCTACAAGTCCCTCCCTATGCAGCGTAGCTGTGCTTGTTTCACTGCAGAGGTACAGTACAGCTCTCCCTTTGTTGTTCTTGACGCAGCATGCTGATGTGTTCTCTCGGCACTGACTTTCCCAGGGTAACTTTATGTTGTCTGTCTGTCTAGCCCCAGACGTATCTGCGTATGTGTTGGTCTAGTCCCATGCACGTCTGTCTGTATAATCCTATTTCTAGGGCATCTGTCACCACAGGACAGAGATTGCCCCCAAACATTCCAATCTCACCCTAGAAATCTAGGTGACATTTCCTCAGCATTCAGTCTCCTCTCTGCTGCAACTGAAGTCATGTTTTTCCATCAACTTAGAAAGCTGGCAAATGTTGTTTAAGGGATGCAGGTGTATCTATCACCAAGCATAAACAAGTGTCCATTGGGAAAGAGCAAAGGAGCAGAGGCCAGTGAAAGGAAACGAGGTGTCTGCTCTCAGAGCCGCTTATTTTGCAGCAAGAGAGCGAGTTAGGTTGGATATTAGCAAAAACTTTCTAACTCAAAGGGTAATTAGGTATGGGAACAGGTTACCAAGGGGGGTTGTAGAATCCCTGTCCTTTTTAAGACCAGGTTAGCTAAACACTTGTCAGGCATGATCCAGGTAGACTTGGTCCTGCCTCAGTGCAGCGGGCTGGACTTGGTGACTTCTTGTGACTCCTTCTAGCCCTACATTTCAATGATCTACGACTGCTTAGTGCCTAGGAGTTCCATGTTCTAGTGCCAGTCACCGGGTAACTTTGGGGAAGTTGCCTGACCACTGTATTTCCATCTGCACAATGGGGATAGCACGTCCCAACCCCCAGGGGTGCTGCAAAGCAGTTGGAGATTCGCACATGGAAGATACTCTTAGGGAGAAGTCCACAGGCTCCAGCTCATTTTAAAGCACACAGGCCCTTGAACTCATCCTTATCTTCAGCGACCTTTGAGTTGGGCCCCGTCGATGAGTATTTCTTAAAGGAATCAAGCCCTCGCCATTCTGGCAGCGCATTTGGTTTTGTGTTTGCATTTCCTCACTGTCTTTCTGCTTGCTTCTCCCTCCCTGTCCTTGCTGGGATCCTTTCGCTCGCTGAGGTCTCTGAAATGGAATAATACATTTCCATTTCCGTTAGGGTTGCAAAGTGGGTCAGAAAAGTGGAAAACAAAACAGTGCATTATCCACCCACAGCCCCTTATAGGAGACGCAAAGAGTACACTGTTCTAAGCACAGGGCTGCCTGCCCACTCATACGACGGGCAGCATGTTACAAGAGTTTGAGCCATGGATCCAAATGCATCAGAACTTTGGCGCGGTTTGGATCTGGGTCAAAATCTTACCTCTCTGGCATGTCCCGTTGAATGAAAGAATGCCGCAGAGAATGGAGAGCTGGTCCATAGACTCTCTGGAGATTCACTGAGGATGCATTGGTGGGGAGGATGAAGTCCAAAGCGGGATCTTGACATTGATTTTGATGGGAGTTGGTTCAGGCCCCTTGAGGCCAGCTGATGGGGTGACGTTGGCCCCAGCCCTATGGGAGCACACTGGCCAGTCTGCCATCATAGGCCTGGTCTCCCAGCAGAGGGGCTTAGGGCTAGGCAGGTGCCCTTAAAACGGCTGGGTGAAACAAAGACCATGCAGAACAAAGAACAAATCTGCGTTGGCTCAGCCTGCTGGGTGTGTGGGGTTGGTGGGGTGAAGGTGGATGTGGCGGAGAAAGGGAGTTCATACTGGGATGCCTGGTGGATCCCACAACTTTAAAAAAAAAGAAAGAAAGAATTGAAAGAAAATTTAGTAACTGAAGAGCAGCACAGCTCAGATTAAAGGGAAATACTCGGGGGAGGTGTCCAGGCTGGGTCTGGCCACAGCCACCCTGGAAGGTTTTGGGAACACAGCCTAACAAGGTGTCCAAGGGCTCATCAGCCAATAAGTGGGATATTGTTAAGAGTCACACTGAAGCCCATCTCCGTCCTAAGGGGGAAGTGCAGCTGGGCTGGAGACAGGGGCCATTCTTCCAGCCATGCACGTGTAGAACCAAGTTCCAGCACCTCTGAGACAGAAAGAACCCCAAGCTAATAAACTCCGTCTGTGAGCGGGATATCGAGAGAGCAGGATCTGCCTGTTTGATGTTTTGCACAGAATGGGGAGGAGGCGGGAGGAAAGGGGAAGGAAAAGATGAGCCACCTCATAAATTCATCTTTGCTGTCTTCCTTTGCATAGTTCTGGTGAAGTCACGGCATTTCCTCTCGTCAAGCTAATTTTGGCAACAAAAATAATGCTTCAGGACAGATCATCAGCTAGTGTAACTTAGAGTGACCAGATGTTCCGATTTTATAGGGACAGTCCCAATTTTTGGGTCTTTTTCTTATCTAAGCTCCTGTTACCCCCCCCAACCCCTGTCCCAATTTTTCACATTTGCTGTCTGGTCACCCTAGTGTAGATGGATATAGGTCCATAGAAGGACAGAGCTGGGAGTCAGGATTCCTGGGTTCAATTCATCACAGTCCCACGAGCTCACTGTTTGTCCATGGGCAGCACAGTTCACTTCTCCATGCCTCAGTTTACCCATCTGTAAAATGGAGGTAGCATGGATCTGTGTCAATTTGCTGGTCTCTTTGTGCCTGCCCAATCCTTTTCGTCCACAAGTCACAAATCACATTACAAATTGGTAAGTAAGGAATAATTAGCCCAATTATACAGATGGGTAAACTGAGGCACAGAGAGGTAGTACAACTTGCCCAGTGGCAAATCGAACCTAAGGGTCCTGACTCACAGCCCTGTGCCCGGCACACTAGACCTTAGTTGCCACCAAGCTGCGTGCATTGGGCTTTAACCTCCGTCTGGGTGGCTGATTAAAGAGGTTGTACAGAGTGGGGAAACACATGGAAAACAAATCGCTGTTAGAAAAGACAAGGCTTGTTCAAAGGCTGCCCTTTCCATGCACCATCCTCAGGGCTACGCATAAATCACAGAAATGCCCTTTGAAATGCATGAGCCCAAGGAAGGGAGAGGCTGTCAAAATAATTTGACAGCAAAACTGGCCTAAAAATTGACCTTTCTGAATAATCTTGGTTGCCTAAAAATGTTCCTGACCTGCAGGGGGAATTACCTTGACTATCCTTGAGTTCCTGTACCCAATGCACACTCCCTCCTCAAGCAGGAGTGCTCTTAGGTGACATTGATCTTACATTAAATTGATTCTCCGTGCAAGGCTTGGTTCCAGGATCCTCTTGACATTTCTCTCTAAACTGCTTGTGGTGCTGAAAGTGACGAAAGGAAACTCCCCCATCCTGCCTGCAAGGCAATGGATCCCAGACAGAAATAAAGCTTGTTTCATAGCACAGAAAGCATGTCCACAGTGTTTAGATACATGCACATAGCTTACATTTCTCAGCACCTTTCCTCTGGTTTAATCTGTCATGGTGAGCCATGGAGTTTGTAGGGGCCAGGAGAACTTTACTTTTACAGCTCCTCTGATACATGCCTCCTCCAGAAGCACAGCTCACCCAAAGACCTTGCTGAAGGATTGATTGAGGACTTCTCAGTGTGGAAAAGTGCCTCCAGTATTGAATGGCCAACATACCAGTAGGATTTGAAACTAGTATTTCACTATAAGCCTCTAACATTTAAGGAGTGACTCCCTCAGCTGGCAGTTGTAGTAGGCTCTTTCTTGTTATATAGATTAGATGGGCACAAAGCCCCACACTGAAGGTTACAGCAGAATTGTTGGGTGATGAATAAAAGGACGACCCAGCCTTGCCTAGCTTATAAAATAGGATTTGGTCAACAGCCAAAGGTGATACAGCAGAAAATGTATTGGTTGTAACAGCAGATCTGTCACTTGATGAATGTGATTTGTGTGTTGTAGATCGACTGGTTTGGAGGGAATACAACAAAAGATTCAAGGTCCGAGCTCAGAATCATTTGTTCAGTGATCAGTTGTGGCCTCATGTTCCAAAGATTGTGTCTTCCAGGAGCAATAGGCATTAGGAGCTGATGAACAAAAGATATAGAAAGATAGATACTGGTTTCACACAAATGTCTGTAGTAGTAAAGAAATAGGAAGAATAAAGAAATCAGAGGAAACCAGTTTTAAATAAATAGGACTAATCCAAGAAAGTGCTGTCCAAAGACTTCCACAAGAAGTTATCAATACACTACTTAGGTCTTTTCACCTGGCAATCTCAAAGGAGGGTAAATGCCATTGTACAGATGAGGCAACTGAGGCACAGGAGGGGTAGCCGTGTTAGTCTGGATCTGTAAAAGCAGCAAAGAGTCCTGTGGCACCTTATAGACTAACAGACGTATTGGAGCATGAGCTTTCGTGGGTGAATGCCCTTGCATCCGACGAAGTGGGTATTCACCCACGAAAGCTCATGCTCCAGTACGTCTGTTAGTCTATAAGGTGCCACAGGACTCTTTGCTGCTTTTATAGAATAGTAAATGATGCATCCATATACACAGCAGGTCACTGGCACAGCTGCAAATAGAATCAGGTCTCCCGACTCCCAGCCCTGTGCCCTATCCCCTGGACCACACTGCCCCACTCTAGAGTCCTTGAATGAAAGGAAACAACAAGGCCAGTGATTTTGATCTTTTGTGTTTCACAGGTACGAGCCATGAGGCTGTCATTTGTGGGTGAGATGGGCTGGGAGCTGCACATGCCCAAGCAGGACTGCGTTCAGGTTTATCAGGCTGTGATGAAGGCAGGTGCCAGGCACGGCATTACCAACGCCGGGTACAGAGCCATCGACTCCCTCAGCATTGAGAAAGGTTTCTCAGGAGAACTTGCTTTTCACCTGTACTAGCATGTGTTGCTCTGCTGTCACCTGGTGGGGACAATGCACATGAGGCAAGCAAAGAAAGATGGTGGACTTCCTGCCATCTGTCCCTCTGCCCCTGTGGGCAGGCCTTGGAAAGTTTGAGTTTGGGCTTGGTTCAAATAAACCTCCCAGGAGTTCCCGTCTCCTTCAGGGAGATCCAGCTGCCCCCAGTGCTTTGCACAGTGATCCTGGGGGAAGCCAGGTAACCTTATTCCCCCATCCATGGCCAGGGGTTTTCCAGCTTCAAGGACAGGCCAGTGCGCCCCTCCGTAAAGAGTTGATAACTAGGGCTGGACTACGTGGCTGGGGTGACCCAGCTCCTCACTGAGTTCTCCCTTAACGGTGGTCTAGTATTAAGGGCGAATGTTTTAGCTAAGCTTATTGACCTGTCACCAGTTAGGGACCAAAAGCAAAGGGGGGAGAGATGTGTGGAGTTATTTGACTGTATTTCACTGGCCTCTTCTTTAGCATTTAGCCATTAAAATAGAAAGGGGCTGAGGGAAAGGATTGTTGAGGGCGTGAGTCACTTAGAGAGACTGACTGAGAGAGTGAGAGAGAGAGAGTGATGCTCCTAGATGGATTGAACCTTCCTTAGGAGCTGCACGTGCCCAAGCCTCAAAAAGGCTTTCCCCTTTCCCAAAGAGTCCACTAAAAATCTCCTGGCACAAAATGAGGCTTTGGGAAAGGGGAAAGCCTTTTCTCTCTTTCTCTGAGGAAGGGTCATCTGCGTTCTGGAAAACTTTAATCTGAGTCAGGGTTAAGTTCGGTGCAGTTATAGCACCCTGGTCACCTCCGAGATGTGTTAAAAACCTGTTCGACTTTGGGGATTTAGACTATGAAAAAGGAACATGAAAAACTCAAGTGGGTCATTCTCCCCTCATGCGAAGCAAGCAACTCCCATTGACTCTGTAGGGGTCACACATATCCAGCTCCTTGTACCTCCCTCCTTGCCACACTCTCCAAGTTCCTCCTAGACATTCACGGATTTATCCTCACTGCCCCCCTGCCCAGGAGGGAAAAAGCAACGCCATTTCCCAGAGCAGAGGCACAGAGAGAGGAAGTGTTGCGCACAGGGTTGCACACGCAGAGCCTGTAGCAGAGCTAACAATTGAACTCCATTCTTCTGAGTCCCAGACCTCTACCTTAACCACGAGCTCCTCCAACATCCCCTCAGCAGTGGGGAATAGGGCCCCCAGGCTAATAAGCCTATCCAGTATTTCCTCCTCATGCCCAGGCATCATTTCCGTGACTCAAACCTCCTCGCACTCCTCCAGCCTCCCTGCCCATGTGCGCGTGCACGCACACACACAACCCTACACCCACACACAGAGGATACTGATGTTTCTTGTTTTGCTGGTCCCTGACAGCCAGTTTGTTCAGCGTGTTTATTCATTACCCTCCAGCGGAATGGAGTTGTTTTCTCTGCTTTTCCCTCAACTCTCTTGTTTTGTTCCCAGGGTGCTCCCCTGCTGCTCATTCCTTCTGTGGCTCTTTGGATGGCACAAAGTGTCCTTGCTTGACTCTGAGAGCTAAAGCCAAGAGTGGCTGTAGGGTTGGAGGAGCCCATCTGAATAAAATCAGAGGGATGTTTAAAAAAGCACCCAGTTCCCTTCCCCACCCTGCATCCTTTTTCTACCTCAGCACTTCCTGCCCCAGGCCGCAGACCAGAGGCACCAAAAAAACCTCAAAGAGGCCACTTTCTGGCCAAATGGGAAGCAGGAAGTAGCTGAAATCTTCAGAGTGAGCACTTGCCTAGGAGACTTCTGGCCCAGCTTTGCAGATGGCTGGAGAATTCAGAGAAGCACGTCTAGCTCCAAGGACTTTTCCATCCTGGGCCTCCCAACCTGTAGATTCACCCGTCGCCCTTGAGGCGGCATCTAGCGCCTAGAGATGCTCAAGAAATGGGGGAATTTACCCACTATATATATAGAGAGAGAGACTAAAAGACAGCTATATATATATGGACTAAAAGACAGCACTGAGGCACTGATCATAGCGGCACAGGCACAGGCACTGAGCACCAGATCCATTGAAGCAGGGGTCTACCACACTAGAGAGGACCCAAGGTGCAGACTGTGCAGAGAGGCCTCAGAGACAGTCCAAC